>NC_091155.1:54784312-54884312 GCF_040958095.1 Procambarus clarkii
AGGTCCAGTGTAGTGCAGCACGTTAAAGTAATGATGAGGATTTGAGGTCCAGTGTAGTGCAGCAAGCTAAGGTAATTATGAGGAGTAGAGGTCCAGTGTAGTGTATTAAGCTAAGGTAATTATGAGGAGTTGAGGTCCAGTATAGTGCAGCAAGCTAAGGTAATTATGAGAATTTGAGGTCCAGTGCAGTGCAGCAAGCTAAGGTTATTTTGAGGAGTTGAGGGCCAGTTTAGTGCAGCAAGCTAAGGTAATTATGAGAAGTTGAGGTCCAGTGTCGAGCAGCAAGCTAAGGTATTTATGAGGAGTTGAGGGCCAGTGTAGTGCAGCAAGCTAAGGTAATTATGAGAAGTTGAGGTCCAGTGTAGTCTACCAAGCTAAGGTAATTAGAAGTTGAGGTCCAGTGTAGTGCAGCAAGCTAAGGTAATTAGGAGTTGAGGTCCAGTGTAGTGCAACAAGTTAAAGTAATGATGAGGAGTTGAGGTCCAGTGTAGTGCAGCAAGTTAAAGTAATGATGAGGAGTTGAGGTCCAGTGTAGTGCAGAGAGGCTAAGGTCATTATGAGGAGTAGAGGTCCAGTGTAGTGTATTAAGCTAAGGTAATTATGAGGAGTTGAGGTCCAGTATAGTGCAGCAAGCTAAGGTAATTATGAAGAGTTGAAGTCCAGTGTAGTGCAGCAAGCTAAGGTAATTATGAGGAGTTGAGGTCCAGTGTAGTGCAGCAAGCTAAGGTAATTATGAGGAGTTGAGGTCAAGTGTAGTGCAGCAAAGTAAGATAATTATGAAGAGTTGAGGTCCAGTGTAGTGCAGCAAGCTATGGGAATTATGAAGAGTTGAAGTCCAGTGTAATGCATGTAGCTAAGGTAATTATGAGGAGTTGAGGTCCAGTGAAGTGCAGCAAACTAAGGTAATTATGAAGAGTTGAGGTCCAGTGTAGTGCAGCAAGCTATGGCAATTATGTGGAGTTGAGGTCCAGTGTAGTGTAGCAAGCTAAGGTAATTATGAGGCATTGAGGTCCAGTGCAGTGCAGCAAGCTATGGTAATTATGAGGTGTTGAGGTCTAGTGTAGTGCAGCAAGCTAAGGTAATTATGAGGTGTTGAGGTCCAGTGTAGTGTAGCAAGCTAAGGTAATTATGAGGAGTTGAGATCCCATGTAGTGCAGCAAGCTAAGGAAATTATGAGGTGTTGAGTTCCAGTGTAGTGCTGCAAGTTATGGTAATAATGTGGAGTAGAGGTCCAGTGTAGTGTATTAAGCTAAGGTAATTATGAGGAGTTGAGGTCCAGTATAGTGCAGCAAGCTAAGGTAATTATGAGAATTTGAGGTCCAGTGCAGTGCAGCAAGCTAAGGTTATTTTGAGGAGTTGAGGGCCAGTGTAGTGCAGCAAGCTATGGTAATTATGAGAAGTTGAGGTCCAGTGTCGTGCAGCAAGCTAAGGTAATTATGAGGAGTTGAGGTCCAGTGTAGTGCAGCAAGCTAAGGTAATTATGAGAAGTTGAGGTCCAGTGTAGTGCAGCAAGCTAAGGTAATTATGAAGAGTTGAGGTCAAGTGTAGTGCAGGAAGCTAAGGTAATTATGAAGAGTTGAGGTCCAGTTTAGTGCAGCAAGTTAAGGTAATTATGAAGAGTTGAGGTCCAGTGTAGTGGAGCAAGCTAAGGTAATTATGAGGAATTGAGGTCAAGTGTAGTGCAGCAAGCTAAGGTAATTATGAAGAGTTGAGGTCCAGTGTAGTGTAGCAAGCTATGGTAATTATGAAGTGTTGAAGTCCAGTGTAGTGCAGCAAGATAAGGTAATTATGAGGAGTTGAGGTCCAGTGTAGTGCAGCAAGCTAAGGTAATTATAAGGAGTTGAGGTCAAGTGTAGTGCAGCAAAGTAAGGAAATTATGAAGAGTTGAGGTCCAGTGTAGTGCAGTAAGTTATGGTAATTATGAAGAGTTGAAGTCCAGTGTAATGCAGGTAGCTAAGGTAATTATGAGGAGTTGAGGTCCAGTGAAGTGCAGCAAACTAGGGTAATTATGAAGAGTTGAGGTCCAGTGTAGTGCAGCAAGCTATGGCAATTATGTGGAGATGAGGTCCAGTGTAGTATAGCAAGCTAAGGTAATTATGAGTCATTGAGGTCCAATGTAGTGCAGCAAGCTAAGGTAATTATGAGGTGTTGAGGTCCAGTGTTGTGCAGCAAGCTAAGGTTATTATGGGGTGTTGAGGTCCAGTGTGGTGCAGCAAACTAAGATAATTATGAGGAGTTGAGGCCCAGTGTAGTGCAGCAAGCTAAGGTAATTATGAGGAGTTGAGGGCCAGTGTAGTGCAGCAAGCTAAGGCAATTATGTGGAGTTGAGGTCCAGTGTATTGTAGCAAGCTAAGGTAATTATGAGGCATTGAGGTCCAGTTTAGTGCAGCAAGCTAAGGTTATTATGAGGTGTTGAGGTCCAGTGTAGTGCAGCAAACTAAGGTAATTATGAGGAGTTGAGGTCCAGTGTAGTGCAGCAAGCTAAGGTAATTATGAGGAGTTGAGGTCCAGTGTAGTGTACCAAGCTAAGGTAATTATGAGGAGTAGAGGTCCAGTGTAGTGTATTAAGCTAAGGTAATTATGAGGAGTTGAGTGCCAGTATAGTGCAGCAAGCTAAGGTAATTATGAGAAGTTGAGGTCCAGTGGTGCAGCAAGCTAAGGTAATTATGAAGAGTTGAGGTCCAGTGTAGTGCAGCAAGCTATGGTAGTTATATGGAGTTGAGGTCCAGTGTAGTGTAACAAGCTAAGGTAATTATGAGGCAATGAGGTCCAGTGTACTGCAGCAAGCTAAGGTAATTATGAGGAGTTGAGGTCCAGTGTAGTGCAGCAAGCTAAGGTAATTATGAGAAGTTGAGGTCCAGTGTAGTGCAGCAAGCTAAGGTAATTATGAAGAGTTGAGGTCAAGTGTAGTGCAGGAAGCTAAGGTAATTATGAAGAGTTGAGGTCCAGTTTAGTGCAGAAAGTTAAGGTAATTATGAAGAGTTGAGGTCCAGTGTAGTGGAGCAAGCTAAGGTAATTATGAGGAATTGAGGTCAAGTGTAGTGCAGCAAGCTAAGGTAATTATGATGAGTTGAGGTCCTGTGTAGTGCAGCAAGCTATGGTAATTATGAAGAGTTGAAGTCCAGTGTAGTGCAGCAAGCTAAGGTAATTATTAGGAGTTGAGGTCAAGTGTAGTGCAGCAAAGTAAGGTAATTATGAAGAGTTGAGGTCCAGTGTAGTGCAGCAAGCTATGGTAATTATGAAGAGTTGAAGTCCAGTGTAATGCAGGTAGCTAAGGTAATTATGAGGAGTTGAGGTCCAGTGAAGTGCAGCAAGCTATGGCAATTATGTGGAGTTAAGGTCCAGTGTAGTGTAGCAAGCTAAGGTAATTATGAGGCATTGAGGTCCAGTGTAGTGCAGCAAGCTAAGGTAATTATGAGGCATTGAGTTCCAGTGTAGTGCAGCAAGCTAAGGTAATTATGAGGTGTTGAGGTCCAGTCTAGTGCAGCAAGCTAAGGTAATTATGAGGTGTTGAGGTCCATTGTAGTGTAGCATGCTAAGGTAATTATCAGGAGTTGAGATCCCATGTAGTGCAGCAAGCTAAGGTAATTATGAGGTGTTGAGTTCCAGTGCAGTGCAGCAAGTTATAGTAATTATGTGGGAGTTGAGGTCCAGTGTAGTGATGCAAGCTAAGGTAATTATGATGAGTTGAGGTCCAGTGTAGTGTAGCAAGCTAAGGTAATTATGAGGAGTTGAGATCCCATGTAGTGCAGCAAGCTAAGGTAATTATGAGGTGTTGAGTTCCAGAGTAGTGCAGCAAGTTATGGTAATTATGTGGGAGTTGAGGTCCAGTGTAGTGTTGCAAGCTAAGGTAATTATGATGAGTTGAGGTCCAGTGTAGTGCAGAATTCTAAGGTAATTATGAGGAGTTGAGGTCAAGTGTAGTGCAGCAAGCTAAGGTAATTATGAAGAGTTGAGGTCCAGTGTAGTGCATCAAGCTATGGTAATTATGAAGAGTTGAAGTCCAGTGTAGTGCAGCAAGCTAAGGTAATTATGAGGACTTGAGGTCCAGTGAAGTGCAGCAAACTAAGGTAATTATGAAGAGTTGAGGTCCAGTGTAGTGCAGCAAGCTATGGTAATTATGTGGAGATGAGGTCCAGTGTAGTATAGCAAGCTAAGGTAATTATGAGGCATTGAGGTCCAATGTAGTGCAGCAAGCTAAGGTAATTATGAGGTGTTGAGGTCCAGTGTTGTGCAGCAAGCTAAGGTTATTATGGGGTGTTGAGGTCCAGTGTAGTGCAGCAAACAAAGGTAATTATGAGGAGTTGAGGTCCAGTGTAGTGCAGCAAGCTAAGGTAATTATGAGGAGTTGAGGTCCAGTGTAGTGCAGCAAGCTAAGGTAATTACGAGGAGTTGAGGGCGAGTGTAGTGCAGCAAGCTATGGCAATTATGTGGAGTTGAGGTCCAGTGTATTGTAGCAAGCTAAGGTAATTATGAGGCATTGAGGTCCAGTGTAGTGCAGCAAGCTAAGGTTATTATGGGGTGTTGAGGTCCAGTGTAGTGCAGCAAACTAAGGTAATTATGAGGAGTTGAGGTCCAGTGTAGTGCAGCAAGCTAAGGTAATTATGAGGAGTTGAGGTCCAGTGTAGTGTACCAAGCTAAGGTAATTATGAGGAGTAGAGGTCCAGTGTAGTGTATTAAGCTAAGGTAATTATGAGGAGTTGAGGTCCAGTATAGTGCAGCAAGCTATGGTAATTATGAGAATTTGAGGTCCAGTGCAGTGCAGCAAGCTAAGGTGATTTTGAGGAGTTGAGTGCCAGTATAGTGCAGCAAGCTAAGGTAATTATGAGAAGTTGAGGTCCAGTGGTGCAGCAAGCTAAGGTAATTATGAAGAGTTGAGGTCCAGTGTAGTGCAGCAAGCTATGGTAGTTATATGGAGTTGAGGTCCAGTGTAGTGTAACAAGCTAAGGTAATTAGAAGTAGAGGTCCAGTGTAGTGCAGCAATCTAAGGTAATTAGGAGGAGTTGAGATCCAGTGTAGTGCAGCAAGTTAAAGTAATAATGAGGAGTTGAAGTCCAGTGTAGTGCAGCAAGCTAAGGTAATTATGAGGAGTAGAGGTGCAGTGTAGTGTATTAAGCTAAGGTAATTATGAGGAGTTGAGGTCCAGTATAGTGCAGCAAGCTAAGGTAATTATGAGGAGTTCAGGTCCAGTGTAGTGCAGCAAGGTAAGGTAATTATGAGGAGTTGAGGTCCAGTGTAGTGCAGCACGCTACGGTAATTATCAGGAGTTGAGGTCCAGTGTAGTGCAGCAAGCTATGGTAGTTATATGGAGTTGAGGTCCAGTGTAGTGAAACAAGCTAAGGTAATTATGAGGCATTGAGGTCCAGTGTACTGCAGCAAGCTAAGGTAATTATGAGGAGTTGATGTCCAGTGTAGTGCAGCAAGCTAAGGTAATTATGAGGAGTTGAGGTCCAGTGTAGTGTACCAAGCTAAGGTAATTAGAAGTTGAGGTCCAGTGTAGTGCAGCAAGCTAAGGTAATTATGAGGAGTTGAGGTCCAGTGGTGCAGCAAGCTAAGGTAATTATGAAGAGTTGAGGTCCAGTGTAGTGCAGCAAGCTATGGTAGTTATATGGAGTTGAGGTCCAGTGTAGTGTAACAAGCTAAGGTAATTATGAGGCATTGAGGTCCAGTGTACTGCAGCAAGCTAAGGTAATTATGAGGAGTTGAGGTCCAGTGTAGTGCAGCAAGCTAAGGTAATTATGAGGAGTTGAGGTCCAGTGTAGTGTACCAAGCTAAGGTAATTAGAAGTTGAGGTCCATTGTAGTGCAGCAAGCTAAGGTAATTATGAGGAGTTGAGGTCCAGTGTAGTGCAGCAAGCTAAGGTAATTACGAGGAGTTGAGGGCGAGTGTAGTGCAGCAAGCTATGGCAATTATGTGGAGTTGAGGTCCAGTGTATTGTAGCAAGCTAAGGTAATTATGAGGCATTGAGGTCCAGTGTAGTGCAGCAAGCTAAGGTTATTATGGGGTGTTGAGGTCCAGTGTAGTGCAGCAAACTAAGGTAATTATGAGGAGTTGAGGTCCAGTGTAGTGCAGCAAGCTAAGGAAATTATGAGGAGTTGAGGTCCAGTGTAGTGTACCAAGCTAAGGTAATTATGAGGAGTAGAGGTACAGTGTAGTGTATTAAGCTAAGGTAATTATGAGGAGTTGAGGTCCAGTATAGTGCAGCAAGCTAAGGTAATTATGAGAATTTGAGGTCCAGTGAAGTGCAGCAAGCTAAGGTGATTTTGAGGAGTTGAGTGCCAGTATAGTGCAGCAAGCTAAGGTAATTATGAGAAGTTGAGGTCCAGTGGTGCAGCAAGCTAAGGTAATTATGAAGAGTTGAGGTCCAGTGTAGTGCAGCAAGCTATGGTAGTTATATGGAGTTGAGGTCCATTGTAGTGTAACAAGCTAAGGTAATTAGAAGTAGAGGTCCAGTGTAGTGCAGCAAGCTAAGGTAATTAGGAGGAGTTGAGGTCCAGTGTAGTGCAGCAAGTTAAAGTAATAATGAGGAGTTGAAGTCCAGTGTAGTGCAGCAAGCTAAGGTAATTATGAGGAGTAGAGGTGCAGTGTAGTTTATTAAGCTAAGGTAATTATGAGGAGTTGAGGTCCAGTATAGTGCAGCAAGCTAAGGTAATTATGAGGAGTTCAGGTCCAGTGTAGTGCAGCAAGGTAAGGTAATTATGAGGAGTTGAGGTCCAGTGTAGTGCAGCACGCTAAGGTAATTATCAGGAGTTGAGGTCCAGTGTAGTGCAGCAAGCTATGGTAGTTATATGGAGTTGAGGTCCAGTGTAGTGTAACAAGCTAAGGTAATTATGAGGCATTGAGGTCCAGTGTACTGCAGCAAGCTAAGGTAATTATGAGGAGTTGATGTGCAGTGTAGTGCAGCAAGCTAAGGTAATTATGAGGAGTTGAGGTCCAGTGTAGTGTACCAAGCTAAGGTAATTAGAAGTTGAGGTCCAGTGTAGTGCAGCAAGCTAAGGTAATTATGAGGAGTTGAGGTCCAGTGGTGCAGCAAGCTAAGGTAATTATGAAGAGTTGAGGTCCAGTGAAGTGCAGCAAGCTATGGTAGTTATATGAAGTTGAGGTCCAGTGTAGTGTAACAAGCTAAGGTAATTATGAGGCATTGAGGTCCAGTGTACTGCAGCAAGCTAAGGTAATTATGAGGAGTTGAGGTCCAGTGTAGTGCAGCAAGCTAAGGTAATTATGAGGAGTTGAGGTCCAGTGTAGTGTACCAAGCTAAGGTAATTAGAAGTTCAGGTCCAGTGTAGTGCAGCAAGCTAAGGTAATTAGGAGGAGTTGAGGTCCAGTGTAGTGCAGCAAGTTTAAGTAATGATGAGGAGTTGAGGTCCAGTGTAGTGCAGCAAGTTTAAGTAATGATGAGGAGTTGAGGTCCAGTGTACTGCAGCAAGCTATGGCAATTATGTGGAGTTGAGGTCCAGTGTAGTGCAGCAAGCTACGGTAATTATGAGGAGTTGAGGTCAAGTGTATTGCAGCAAAGTAAGGTAATTATGAAGAGTTGAGGTCCAGTGTAGTGCAGCAAGCTATGGTAATTATGTAGAGTTGAAGTCCAGTGTAGTGTAGCAAGCTAAAGTAATTATGAGGCATTGAGGTCCAGTGTAGTGCAGCAAGCTAAGGTAATTATGAGGTGTTGAGGTCCAGTGTAGTGCAGCAAGCTAAGGTAATTATGAGGTGTTGAGGTCCAGTGTAGTGTAGCAAGCTAAGGTAATTATGAGGAGTTGAGATCCCATGTAGTGCAGCAAGCTAAGGTAATTATGAGGCATTGAGGTCCAGTGTAGTGCAGCAAGCTAAGGTAATTATGAGGTGTTGAGGTCCAGTGTAGTGCAGCAAGCTAAGGTAATTATGAGGTGTTGAGGTCCAGTGTAGTGTAGCAAGCTAAGGTAATTATGAGGAGTTGAGATCCCATGTAGTGCAGCAAGCTAAGGTAATTATGAGGTGTTGAGTTCCAGTGTAGTGCAGCAAGCTAAGGTAATTATGAAGAGTTGAGGTCCAGTGTAGTGCAGCAAGCTATGGTAGTTATATGGAGTTGAGATCCAGTGTAGTGTAACAAGCTAAGGTAATTATGAGGCATTGAGGTCCAGTGTACTGCAGCAAGCTAAGGTAATTATGAGGAGTTGAGGTCCAGTGTAGTGCAGCAAGCTAAGGTAATTATGAGGAGTTGAGGTCCAGTGTAGTGTACCAAGCTTAGGTAATTAGAAGTTGAGGTCCAGTGTAGTGCAGCAAGCTAAGGTAATTAGGAGGAGTTGAGGTCCAGTGAAGTGCAGCAAGTTAAAGTAATGATGAGGAGTTGAGGTCCAGTGTAGTGCAGCAAGCTAAGGTCATTATGAGGAGTAGAGGTCCAGTGTAGTGTATTAAGCTAAGGTAATTATGAGGAGTTGAGGTCCAGTATAGTGCAGCAAGCTAAGGTAATTATGAGAATTTGAGGTCCAGTGCAGTGCAGCAAGCTAAGGTGATTTTGAGGAGTTGAGGGCCAGTGTAGTGCAGCAAGCTAAGGTAATTATGAGAAGTTGAGGTCCAGTGTCGTGCAGCAAGCTAAGGTAATTATGAGGAGTTGAGGTCCAGTGTAGTGCAGCAAGCTAAGGTAATTATGAGAAGTTGAGGTCCAATGTAGTGCAGCAAGCTAAGGTAATTATGAAGAGTTGAGGTCAAGTGTAGTGCAGGAAGCTAAGGTAATTATGAAGAGTTGAGGTCCAGTTTAGTGCAGCAAGTTAAGGTAATTACGAAGAGTTGAGGCCCAGTGTAGTGGAGCAAGCTAAGGTAATTATGAGGAATTGAGGTCAAGTGTAGTGCAGCAAGCTAAGGTAATTATGAAGAGTTGAAGTCCAGTGTAGTGCAGCAAGCTAAGGTAATTATGAGGAGTTGAGGTCCAGTGTAGTGCAGCAAGCTAAGGTAATTATGAGGAGTTGAGGTCAAGTGTAGTGCAGCAAAGTAAGGTAATTATGAAGAGTTGATGTCCAGTGTAGTGCAGCAAGCTATGGTAATTATGAAGAGTGTAAGTCCAGTGTAATGCAGGTAGCTAAGGTAATTATGAGGAGTTGAGGTCCAGTGAAGTGCTGCAAACTAAGGTAATTATGAAGATTTGAGGTCCAGTGTAGTGCAGCAAGCAATGGCAATTATGTGGAGTTGAGGTCCAGTGTAGTGCAGCAAGCTAAGGTAATTATGAGGTGTTGAGGTCCAGTGTAGTGCAGCAAGCTAAGGTAATTATGAGGTGTTGAGGTCCAGTGTAGTGTAGCAAGCTAAGGTAATTATGAGGAGTTGAGGTCCAGTGTAGTGCAGCAAGCTAAGGTAATTTTGAGGTGTTGAGTTCCAGTGTAGTGCTGCAAGTTATGGTAATTATGTGGAGTTGAGGTCCAGTGTAGTGCAGCAATTTAAGGTAATTATGAGGAGTTGAGGTCCAGTGTAGTGCAGCAATTTAAGGTAATTATGAGGAGTTGAGGTCCAGTGTAGCGCAGCAAGCTAAGGTAATTATGAGGAGTTGAGGTCAAGTGTAGCGCAGCAAGCTAAGGTAATTATGAGGAGTTGAGGTCCAGTGTAGTGCAGCAAGCTATGGTAATTATGAAGAGTTGAAGTCCAGTGTAGTGCAGCAAGCTAAGGTAATTATGAGGAGTTGAGGTCCGGTGAAGTGCAGCAAACTAAGGTAATTATGAAGAGTTAAGGTCCAGTGTAGTGCAGCAAGCTATGGCAATTATGTGGATATGAGGTCCAGTGTAGTATATCAAGCTAAGGTAATTATGAGGCATTGAGGTCCAATGTAGTGCAGCAAGCTAAGGTAATTATGAGGTGTTGAGGTCCAGTGTAGTGCAGCAAGCTAAGGTTATTATGGGGTGTTGAGGTCCAGTGTAGTGCAGCAAATTAAGGTTATTATGAGGAGTTGAGGTCCAGTGTAGTGTACCAAGCTAAGGTAATTATGAGGAGTAGAGGTCCAGTGTAGTGTATTAAGCTAAGGTAATTATGAGGAGTTGAGGTCCAATATAGTGCAGCAAGCTAAGGTAATTATGAGAATTTGAGGTCCAGTGCAGTGCAGCAAGCTATGGTACTAATATCGAGTTGAGGTCCAGTGTAGTGTAACAAGCCAAGGTAATTATGAGGCATTGAGTTCCAGTGTACTGCAGCAAGCTAAGGTAATTATGAGGAGTTGAGGTCCAGTGTAGTGCAGCAAGCTAAGGTAATTGTGAGGAGTTGAGGTCCAGTGTAGTGTACCAAGCTAAGGTAATTAGAATTTGAGGTCCAGTGTAGTGCAGCAAGCTAAGGTAATTAGGAGGAGTTGAGGTCCAGTGTTGTGCAGCAAGTTAAAGTAATGATGAGGAGTTGAGGTCCAGTGTAGTGCAGCAAGCTAAGGTCATTATGAGGAGTAGAGGTCCAGTGTAGTGTATTAAGCTAAGGTAATTATGAGGAGTTGAGGTCCAGTATAGTGCAGCAAGCTAAGGTAATTATGAGAATGTGAGGTCCAGTGCAGTGCAGCAAGCTAAGGTGATTTTGAGGAGTTGAGGGCCAGTGTAGTGCAGCAAGCTAAGGTGATTTTGAGGAGTTGAGGGCCAGTGTAGTGCAGCAAGCTAAGGTAATTATGAGGAGTTGAGGTCAAGTGTAGTGCAGGAAGCTATGGTAATTATGAGGAATTGAGGTCAAGTGTAGTGCAGCAAGCTAAGGTAATTATGAAGAGTTGAGGTCCAGTGTAGTGCAGCAAGCTATGGTAATTATGAAGAGTTGAAGTCCAGTGTAGTGCTGCAAGCTAAGGTAATTATGAGGAGTTGAGGTCCAGTGTAGTGCAGCAAGCTAAGGTAATTATGAGGAGTTGAGGTCAAGTGTAGTGCAGCAAAGTAAGGTAATTATGAAGAGTTGAGGTCCAGTGTAGTGCAGCAAGCTATGGTAATTATGAAGAGTTGAAGTCCAGTGTAATGCAGGTAGCTAAGGTAATTATGAAGAGTTCAGGTCCAGTGTAGTGCAGCAAGCTATGGCAATTATGTGGAGTTGAGGTCCAGAGTAGTGTAGCAAGCTAAGGTAATTATGAGGCATTGACGTCCAGTGTAGAGCAGCAAGCTAAGGTAATTATGAGGTGTTGAGGTCCAGTGTAGTACAGCAAGCTAAAGTAATTATGAGGTGTTGAGGTCCAGTGTAGTGTAGCAAGCTAAGGTAATTATGAGGAGTTGAGATCCCATGTAGTGCAGCAAGCTAAGGTAATTATGAGGTGTTGAGTTCCAGTGTAGTGCAGCAAGTTATGGTAATTATGTGGAGTTGAGATCCAGTGTAGTGTTGCAAGCTAATGTAATTATGATGAGTTGAGGTCCAGTGTAGTGCAGCAATTTAAGGTAATTATGAGGAGTTGAGGTCCAGTGTAGTACAGCAAGCTAAGGTAATTATGAGGAGTTGAGGTCAAGTGTAGTGCAGCAAGCTAAGGTAATTATGAAGAGTTGAGGTCCAGTGTAGTGCTGCAAGCTATGGTAATTATGAAGAGTTGAAGTCCAGTGTAGTGCAGCAAGCTAAGGTAATTATGAAGAGTTGAGGTCCAGTGAAGTGCAGCAAACTAAGGTAATTATGAAGAGTTGAGGTAAAGTGTAGTGCAGCAAGCTATGGCAATTATGTGGAGATGAGGTCCAGTGTAGTGTAGCAAGCTAAGGTAATTATGAGGCATTGAGGTCCAATGTAGTGCAGCAAGCTAAGGTAATTATGAGGTTATGAGGTCCAGTGTAGTGCAGCAAGCTAAGGTTATTATGGGGTGTTGAAGTCCAGTGTAGTGCAGCAAACTAAGGTAATTATGAGGAGTTGAGGTCCAGTGAAGTGCAGCAAGCTAAGGTAATTATGAGGAGTTGAGGGCCAGTGTAGTGCAGCAAGCTATGGCAATTATGTGGAGTTGAGGTCCAGTGTATTGTAGCAAGCTAAGGTAATTATGAGGCATTGAGGTCCAGTGTAGTGCAGCAAGCTAAGGTAATTATGAGGTGCTGAGGTCCAGTGTAGTGCAGCAAACTAAGGTTATTATGTGGTGTTGAGGTCCAGTGTAGTGCAGCAAACTAAGGTAATTATGAGGAGTTGAGGTCCTGTGTAGTGCAGCAAGCTAAGGTAATTATGAGGAGTTGAGGTCCAGTGTAGTGTACCAAGCTAAGGTAATTAGAAGTTGAGGTAAAGTGTAGTGCAGCAAGCTAAGGTAATTAGGAGGAGTTGATGTCCAGTGTAGTGCAGCAAGCTAAAGTAATGATGAGGAGTTGAGGTCAAGTGTAGTGCAGCAGGCGAGGGTAATTATGAGGAGTAGAGGTCCAGTGTAGTGTATTAAGCTAAGGTAATTATGAGCAGTTGAGGTCCAGTACAATGCAGCAAGCTAAGGTTATTATGAGAATTTGAGGTCCAGTGCAGTGCAGCAAGCTAAGGTGATTTTGAGGAGTTGAGTGCCAGTATAGTGCAGCAAGCTAAGGTAATTATGAGAAGTTGAGGTCCAGTGGAGCAGCAAGCTAATGTAATTATGAAGAGTTAAGGTCCAGTGTAGTGCAGCAAGCTATGGTAGTTATATGGAGTTGAGGTCCAGTGTAGTGTAACAAGCTAAGGTAATTATGAGGCATTGAGGTCCAGTGTACTGCAGCAAGCTAAGGTAACTATGAGGAGTTGAGGTCCAGTGTAGTGCAGCAAGCTAAGGTAATTATCAGGAGTTGAGGTCCAGTGTAGTGTACCAAGCTAAGGTAATTAGAAGTTGAGGTCCAGTGTAGTGCAGCAAGCTAAGGTAATTAGGAGGAGTTGAGGTCCAGTGTAGTGCAGCAAGTTAAAGTAATGATGAGGAGTTGAGGTCCAGTGTAGTGCAACAAGCTAAGGTAATTATGAGGAGTAGAGGTCCAGTGTAGTGTATTAAGCTAAGGTAATTATGAGGAGTTGAGGTCCAGTATAGTGCAGCAAGCTAAGGTAATTATGAGAATTTGAGGTCCAGTGCAGTGCAGCAAGCTAAGGTGATTTTGAGGAGTTGAGCGCCAGTGTAGTGCAGCATGCTAAGGTAATTATGGAAAGTTGAGGTCCAGTGTCGTGCAGCAAGCTAAGGTAATTATGAGGAGTTGAGGTCCAGTGTAGTGCAGCAAGCTAAGGTAATTATGAGAAGTTGAGGTCCAGTGTAGTGCAGCAAGCTAAAGTAATTATGAAGAGTTGAGGTCAAGTGTAGTGCAGGAAGCTAAGGTAATTATGAGGTGTTGAGGTCCAGTGTAGTGAAGCAAGCTAAGGTAATTATGAGGAGTTGAGATCCCATGTAGTGCAGCAAACTAAGGTAATTATGAGGTGTTGAGTTCCAGTGTAGTGCAGCAAGTTATGGTAATTATGTGGAGGTGAGGTCCAGTGTATTGTAGCAAGCTAAGGTAATTATGATGAATTGAGGTCCAGTGTAGTGCAGCAATTTAAGGTAATTATGAGGCTGTTGAGGTCCAGTGTAGTACAGCAAGCTAAGGTAATTATGAGGAGTTGAGGTCCAGTGTATTGCAGCACGCTAAGGTAATTATGAAGAGTTGAGGTCCAGTGTAGTGCAGCAAGCTATGGGAATTATGAAGAGTTGAAGTCCAGTGAAGTGCAGCAAGCTAAGGTAATTATGAGGGGTTGAGGTCAAGTGTAGTGCAGGAAGCTAAAGTAATTATGAAGAGTTGAGGTCATGTGTAGTGCAGGAAGCTAAGGTAATTATGAAGAGTTGAGGTCCAGTTTAGTGCAGCAAGTTAAGGTAATTATGAAGAGTTGAGGTCCAGTGTAGTGGAGCAAGCTAAGGTAATTATGAGGAATTGAGGTCAAGTGTAGTGCAGCAAGCTAAGGCAATTATGAGGAGTTGAGGTCCAGTGTAGTGCAGCAAGCTATGGTAATTATGAAGAGTTGAAGTCCAGTGTAGTGCAGCAAGCTAAGGTAATTATGAGGAGTTGAGGTCCAGTGTAGTGCAGCAAGCTAAGGTAATTATGAGGAGTTGAGGTCAAGAGTAGTGCAGCAAAGTAAGGTAATTATGAAGAGTTGAGGTCCAGTGTAGTGCAGCAAGCTATGGTAATTATGAAGAGTTGAAGTCCAGTGTAGTGGAGCAAGCTAAGGTAATTATGAGGAATTGAGGTCATGTGTAGTGCAGCAAGCTAAGGCAATTATGAAGAGTTGAGGTCCAGTGTAGTGCAGCAAGCTATGGTAATTATGAAGAGTTGAAGTCCAGTGTAGTGCAGCAAGCTAAGGTAATTATGAGGAGTTGAGGTCCAGTGTAGATCAGCAAGCTAAGGTAATTATGAGGCATTGAGGTCCAGTGTAGTGCAGCAAGCTAAGGTAATTATGAGGTGTTGAGGTCCAGTGTAGTGCAGCAAGCTAAGGTAATTATGAGGTGTTGAGGTCCAGTGTAGTGAAGCAAGCTAAGGTAATTATGAGGAGTTGAGATCCCATGTAGTGCAGCAAACTAAAGTAATTATGAGGTGTTGAGTTCCAGTGTAGTGCAGCAAGTTATGGTAATTATGTGGAGGTGAGGTCCAGTGTATTGTAGCAAGCTAAGGTAATTATGAAGAGTTGAGGTCCAGTGTAGTGCAGCAAGCTATGGGAATTATGAAGAGTTGAAGTCCAGTGAAGTGCAGCAAGCTAAGGTAATTATGAGGGGTTGAGACACAGTGAAGTGCAGCAAACTAAGGTAATTACGAAGAGTTGAGGTCCAGTGTAGTGCAGCAAGCTATGGCAATTATGTGGAGATGAGGTCCAGTGTAGTGTAGCAAGCTAAGGTAATTATGAGGCATTGAGGTCCAATGTAGTGCAGCAAGCTAAGGTAATTATGAGGTGTTGAGGTCCAGTGTAGTGCAGCAAGCTAAGGTTATTATGGGGTGTTGAGGTCCAGTGTAGTGCAGCAAACTAAGGTAATTATGAGGAGTTGAGGTCCAGTGTAGTGCAGCAAGCTAAGGTAATTATGAGGAGTTGAGGGCCAGTGTAGTGCAGCAAGCTATGGCAATTATGTGGAGTTGAGGTCCAGTGTATTGTAGCAAGCTAAGGTAATTATGAGGCATTGAGGTCCAGTGTAGTGCAGCAAGCTAAGGTAATTATGAGGTGTTGTGGTCCAGTGTAGTGCAGCAAGCTAAGGTTATTATGGGGTGTTGAGGTCCAGTGTAGTGCAGCAAACTAAGGTAATTATGAGGAGTTGAGGTCCAGTGTAGTGCAGCAAGCTAAGGTAATTATGAGGAGTTGAGGTCCAGTGTAGTGTACCAAGCTAAGGTAATTAGAAGTTGAGGTAAAGTGTAGTGCAGCAAGCTAAGGTAGTTAGGAGGAGTTGATGTCCAGTGTAGTGCAGCAAGCTAAAGTAATGATGAGGAGTTGAGGTCCAGTGTAGTGCAGCAAGCTAAGGTAATTATGAGGAGTAGAGGTCTAGTGTAGTGTATTAAGCTAAGGTAATTATGAGGAGTTGAGGTCCAGTATAGTGCAGCAAGCTAAGGTAATTATGAGAATTTGAGGTCCAGTGCAGTGCAGCAAGCTAAGGTGATTTTGAGGAGTTGAGTGCCAGTATAGTGCAGCAAGCTAAGGTAATTATGAGAAGTTGAGGTCCAGTGTCGTGCAGCAAGCTAAGGTAATTATGAGGAGTTGAGGTCGAGTGTAGTGCAGCAAGCTATGGTAGTTATATGAAGTTCAGGGCCAGTGTAGTGTAACAAGCTAAGGTAATTATGAGGCATTGAGGTCCAGTGTACTGCCGCAAGCTAAGGTAATTATGAGAAGTTGAGGTCCAGTGTAGTGCAGCAAGCTAAGGTAATTATGAGGAGTTGAGGTCCAGTGTAGTGTACCAAGCTAAGGTAATTAGAAGTTGAGGTCCAGTGTAGTGCAGCAAGCTAAGGTAATTAGGAGGAGTTGAGGTCCAGTGTAGTGCAGCAAGTTAAAGTAATGATGAGGAGTTGAGGTCCAGTGTAGTGCAGCAAGCTAAGGTAATTATGAGGAGTAGAGGTCCAGTGTAGTGTATTAAGCTAAGGTAATTATGAGGAGTTGAGGTCCAGTATAGTGCAGCAAGCTAAGGTAATTATGAGAATTTGAGGTCCAGTGCAGTGCAGCAAGCTAAGGTGATTTTGAGGAGTTGAGGGCCAGTGTAGTGTAGCAAGCTAAGGTAATTATGAGAAGTTGAGGTCCAGTGTCGTGCAGCAAGCTAAGGTAATTATGAGGAGTTGAGGTCCAGTGTAGTGCAGCAAGCTAAGGTAATTATGAGAAGTTGAGGTCCAGTGTAGTGCAGTAAGCTATGGTAATTATGAAGAGTTGAGGTCAAGTGTAGTGCAGGAAACTAAGGTAATTATGAAGAGTTGAGGTCCAGTTTAGTGAAGCAAGTTAAGGTAATTATGAAGAGTTGAGGTCCTGTGTAGTGCAGCAAGCTATGGTAATTATGAAGAGTTAAAGTCCAGTGTAGTGCAGCAAGCTAAGGTAATTATGAGGAGTTGAGGTCCAGTGTAGTGCAGCAAGCTAAGGTAATTATGAGGAGTTGAGGTCAAGTGTAGTGCAGCAAAGTAAGGTAATTATGAAGAGTTGAGGTACAGTGTAGTGCAGCAAGCTATGGTAATTATGAAGAGTTGAAGTCCAGTGTAGTGCAGCAAGCTATGGTAATTATGAGGAGTTGAGGTCCAGTGTAGTGCAGCAAGCTAAGGTAATTATGAGGCATTGAGGTCCAGTGTAGTGCAGCAAGCTAAGGTAATTATGAGGTGTTGAGGTCCAGTGTAGTGCAGCAAGCTAAGGTAATTATGAGGTGTTGAGGTCCAGTGTAGTGTAGCAAGCTAAGGTAATTATGAGGAGTTGAGATCCCATGTAGTGCAGCAAGCTAAGGTAATTATGAGGTGTTGAGTTCCAGTGTAGTGTAGCAAGTTATGGTAATTATGTGGAGTTGAGGTCCAGTGTATTGTAGCAAGCTATGGTAATTATGAAGAGTTGAAGTCCAGTGTAGTGCAGCAAGCTAAGGTAATTATGAGGAGTTGAGGTCCAGTGTAGTGCAGCAAGCTAAGGTAATTATAAGGAGTTGAGGTCAAGTGTAGTGCAGCAAAGTAAGGTAATTATGAAGAGTTGAGGTACAGTGTAGTGCAGCAAGCTATGGTAATTATGAGGAGTTGAGGTCCAGTGTAGTGGAGCCAGCTAAGGTAATTATGAGGAATTGAAGTCAAGTGTAGTGCAGCAAGCTAAGGCAATTATGAAGAGTTGAGGTCCAGTGTAGTGCAGCAAGCTATGGTAATTATGAGGAGTTGAGGTCCAGTGTAGTGCAGCAAGCTAAGGTAATTATGAGGCATTGAGGTCCAGTGTAGTGCAGCAAGCTAAGGTAATTATGAGGTGTTGAGGTCCAGTGTAGTGCAGCAAGCTAAGGTAATTATGAGGTGTTGAGGTCCAGTGTAGTGTAGCAAGCTAAGGTAATTATGAGGAGTTGAGATCCCATGTAGTGCAGCAAGCTAAGGTAATTATGAGGTGTTGAGTTCCAGTGTAGTGCAGCAAGTTATGGTAATTATGTGGAGTTGAGGTCCAGTGTATTGTAGCAAGCAAAGGTAATTATAATGAATTGAGGTCCAGTGTAGTGCAGCAATTTAAGGTAATTATGAGGCTGTTGAGGTCCAGTGTAGTACAGCAAGCTAAGGTAATTATGAGGAGTTGAGGTCCAGTGTAGTACAGCAAGCTAAGGTAATTATGAGGAGTTGAGGTCCGGTGAAGTGCAGCAAGCTAAGGTAATTATGAGGAGTTGAGGTCCAGTGTAGTACAGCAAGCTAAGGTAATTATGAGGAGTTGAGGTCCGGTGAAGTGCAGCAAACTAAGGTAATTATGAAGAGTTGAGGTCCAGTGTAGTGCAGCAAGCTATGGCAATTATGTGGATATGAGGTCCAGTGTAGTATAGCAAGCTAAGGTAATTATGAGGCATTGAGGTCCAATGTAGTGCAGCAAGCTAAGGTAATTATGAGGTGTTGAGGTCCAGTGTAGTGCAGCAAGCTAAGGTTATTATGGGGTGTTGAGGTCCAATGTAGTGCAGCAAACTAAGGTAATTATGAGGAGTTGAGGTCCAGTGTAGTGCAGCAAGCTAAGGTAATTATGAGGAGTTGAGGGCCAGTGTAGTGCAGCAAGCTATGGCAATTATGTGGAGTTGAGGTCCAGTGTATTGTAGCAAGCTAATGTAATTATGAGGCATTGAGGTCCAGTGAAGTGCAACAAGCTAAGGTTATTATGGGGTGTTGAGGTCCAGTGTAGTGCAGCAAGCTAAGGTAATTATGAGGAGTTGAGGTCCAGTGTAGTGCAGCAAGCTAAGGTAATTATGAGGAGTTGAGGTCCAGTGTAGTGTACCAAGCTAAGGTAATTATGAGGAGTAGAGGTCCAGTGTAGTGTATTAAGCTAAGGTAATTATGAGGAGTTGAGGTCCAGTATAGTGCAGCAAGCTAAGGTAATTATGAGAATTTGAGGTCCAGTGCAGTGCAGCAAGCTATGGTACTAATATCGAGTTGAGGTCCAGTTTAGTGTAACAAGCTAAGGTAATTATGAGGCATTGAGGTCCAGTCTACTGCAGCAAGCTAAGGTAAATATGAGGAGTTGAGGTCCAGTGTAGTGCCGCAAGCTAAGGTAATTGTGAGGAGTTGAGGTCCAGTGTAGGGTACCAAGCTAAGGTAATTAGAAGTTGAGGTCCAGTGCAGCGCAGCAAGCTAAGGTAATTAGGAGGAGTTGAGGTCCAGTGTTGTGCAGCAAGTTAAAGAAATGATGAGGAGTTGAGGTCCAGTGTAGTGTATTAAGCAAAGGTAATTATGAGGAGTTGAAGTCCAGTATAGTGCAGCAAGCTAAGGTAATTATGAGAATGTGAGGTCCAGTGCAGTGCAGCAAGCTAAGGTGATTTTGAGGAGTTGAGGGCCTGTGTAGTGCAGCAAGCTAAGGTAATTATGAGAAGTTGAGGTCCAGTGTCGTGCAGCAAGCTAAGGTAATTATGAGGAGTTGAGGTCAAGTGTAGTGCAGGAAGCTAAGGTAATTATGAAGAGTTGAGGTCCAGTTTAGTGCAGCAAGGTAAGGTAATTATGAAGAGTTGAGGTCCAGTGTAGTGGAGCAAGCTAAGGTAATTATGAGGAATTGAGGTCAAGTGTAGTGCAGCAAGCTAATGTAATTATGAAGAGTTGAGGTCCAGTGTAGTGCAGCAAGCTATGGTAATTATGAAGAGTTGAAGTCCAGTGTAGTGCTGCAAGCTAAGGTAATTATGAGGAGTTGAGGTCAAGTGTAGTGCAGCAAAGTAAGGTAATTATGAAGAGTTGAGGTCCAGTGTAGTGCAGCAAGCTATGGTAATTATGAAGAGTTGAAGTCCAGTGTAATGCAGATAGCTAAGGTAATAATGAGGAGTTGAGGTCCAGTGAAGTGCAGCAAACTAAGGTAATTATGAAGAGTTCAGGTCCAGTGTAGTGCAGCAAGCTATGGCAATTATGTGGAGTTGAGGTCCAGTGTAGTTTAGCAAGCTAAGGTAATTATGAGGCATTGACGTCCAGTGTAGAGCAGCAAGCTAAGCTAATTATGAGGCATTGACGTCCAGTGTAGAGCAGCAAGCTAAGGTAATTATGAATTGTTGAGTTCCAGTGTAGTGCAGCAAGTTATGGTAATTATGTGGAGTTGAGATCCAGTGTAGTGTTGCAAGCTAATGTAATTATGATGAGTTGAGGTCCAGTGTAGTGCAGCAATTTAAGGTAATTATGAGGAGTTGAGGTCCAGTGTAGTACAGCAAGCTAAGGTAATTATGAGGAGTTGAGGTCAAGTGTAGTGCAGCAAGCTAAGGTAATTATGAAGAGTTGAGGTCCAGTGCAGTGCTGCAAGCTATGGTAATTATGAAGAGTTGAAGTCCAGTGTAGTGCAGCAAGCTAAGGTAATTATGAGGAGTTGAGGTCCAGTGAAGTGCAGCAAACTAAGGTAATTATGAAGAGTTGAGGTCCAGTGTAGTGCAGCAAGCTATGGCAATTATGTGGAGATGAGGTCCAGTTTAGTTTAGCAAGCTAAGGTAATTATGAGGCATTGAGGTCCAATGTAGTGCAGCAAGCTAAGGTAATTATGAGGTGATGAGGTCCAGTGTAGTGCAGCAAGCTAAGGTTATTATGGGGTGTTGAGGTCCAGTGTAGTGCAGCAAACTAAGGTAATTATGAGGAGTTGAGGTCCAGTGTAGTGCAGCAAGCTAAGGTAATTATGAGGAGTTGAGGGCCAGTGTAGTGCAGCAAGCTATGGCAATTATGTGGAGTTGAGGTCCAGTGTATTGTAGCAAGCTAAGGTAATTATGAGGCATTGAGGTCCAGTGTAGTGCAGCAAGCTAAGGTAATTATGAGGTGTTGAGGTCCAGTGTAGTGCAGCAAACTAAGGTTATTATGTGGTGTTGAGGTCCAGTGTAGTGCAGCAAACTAAGGTAATTATGATTAGTTGAGGTCCAGTGTAGTGCAGCAAGCTAAGGTAATTATGAGGAGTTGAGGTCCAGTGTAGTGTACCAAGCTAAGGTAATTAGAAGTTGAGGTAAAGTGTAGTGCAGCAAGCTAAGGTAATTAGGAGGAGTTGATGTCCAGTGTAGTGCAGCAAGCTAAAGTAATGATGAGGAGTTGAGGTCCAGTGTAGTGCAGCAGGCGAGGGTAATTATGAGGAGTAGAGGTCCAGTGTAGTGTATTAAGCTAAGGTAATTATGAGCAGCTGAGGTCCAGTATAATGCAGCAAGCTAAGGTAATTATGAGAATTTGAGGTCCAGTGCAGTGCAGCAAGCTAAGGTGATTTTGAGGAGTTGAGTGCCAGTATAGTGCAGCAAGCTAAGGTAATTATGAGAAGTTGAGGTCCAGTGTCGTGCAGCAAGCTAAGGTAATTATGAGGAGTTGAGGTCCAGTGTAGTGCAGCAAGCAAAGGTAATTATGAGAAGTTGAGGTCCAGTGTAGTGCAGCAAGCTAAGGTAATTATGAGGCATTGAGGTCCAATGTAGTGTACCAAGCTAAGGTAATTAGAAGTTGAGGTAAAGTGTAGTGCAGCAAGCTAAGGTAATTAGGAGGAGTTGATGTTCAGTGTAGTGCAGCAAGCTAAAGTAATGATGAGGAGTTGAGGTCCAGTGTAGTGCAGCAAGCTAAGGTAATTATGAGGAGTAGAGGTCTAGTGTAGTGTATTAAGCTAAGGTAATTATGAGGAGTTGAGGTCCAGTATAGTGCAGCAAGCTAAGGTAATTATGAGAATTTGAGGTCCAGTGCAGTGCAGCAAGCAAAGGTGATTTTGAGGAGTTGAGTGCCAGTATAGTGCAGCAAGCTAAGGTAATTATGAGAAGTTGAGATCCAGTGTCGTGCAGCAAGCTAAGGTAATTATGAGGAGTTGAGGTCCAGTGTAGTGCAGCAAGCTAAGGTAATTATGAGGAGTTGAGGGCCAGTGTAGTGCAGCAAGCTATGGCAATTATGTGGAGTTGAGGTCCAGTGTATTGTAGCCAGCTAAGGTAATTATGAGGCATTGAGGTCCAGTGTAGTGCAGCAAGATAAGGTAATTATGAGGTGTTGAGGTCCAGTGTAGTGCAGCAAACTAAGGTTATTATGTGGTGTTGAGGTCCAGTGTAGTGCAGCAAACTAAGGTAATTATGAGGAGTTGAGGTCCAGTGTAGTGCAGCAAGCTAAGGTAATTATGAGGAGTTGAGGTCCAGTGTAGTGTACCAAGCTAAGGTAATTGGAAGTTGAGGTAAAGTGTAGTGCAGCAAGCTAAGGTAATTAGGACGAGTTGATGTCCAGTGTAGTGCAGCAAGCTAAAGTAATGATGAGGAGTTGAGGTCCAGTGTAGTGCAGCAGGCGCGGGTAATTATGAGGAGTAGAGGTCCAGTGTAGTGTATTAAGCTAAGGTAATTATGAGCAGTTGAGGTCCAGTATAATGCAGCAAGCTAAGGTAATTATGAGAATTTGAGGTCCAGTGCAGTGCAGCAAACTAAGGTGATTTTGAGGAGTTGAGGGCCAGTGTAGTGTATTAAGCAAAGGTAATTATGAGGAGTTGAAGTCCAGTATAGTGCAGCAAGCTAAGGTAATTATGAGAATGTGAGGTCCAGTGCAGTGCAGCAAGCTAAGGTGATTTTGAGGAGTTGAGGGCCTGTGTAGTGCAGCAAGCTAAGGTAATTATGAGAAGTTGAGGTCCAGTGTCGTGCAGCAAGCTAAGGTAATTATGAGGAGTTGAGGTCAAGTGTAGTGCAGGAAGCTAAGGTAATTATGAAGAGTTGAGGTCCAGTTTAGTGCAGCAAGTTAAGGTAATTATGAAGAGTTGAGGTCCAGTGTAGTGGAGCAAGCTAAGGTAATTATGAGGAATTGAGGTCAAGTGTAGTGCAGCAAGCTAATGTAATTATGAAGAGTTGAGGTCCAGTGTAGTGCAGCAAGCTATGGTAATTATGAAGAGTTGAAGTCCAGTGTAGTGCTGCAAGCTAAGGTAATTATGAGGAGTTGAGGTCAAGTGTAGTGCAGCAAAGTAAGGTAATTATGAAGAGTTGAGGTCCAGTGTAGTGCAGCAAGCTATGGTAATTATGAAGAGTTGAAGTCCAGTGTAATGCAGATAGCTAAGGTAATAATGAGGAGTTGAGGTCCAGTGAAGTGCAGCAAACTAAGGTAATTATGAAGAGTTCAGGTCCAGTGTAGTGCAGCAAGCTATGGCAATTATGTGGAGTTGAGGTCCAGTGTAGTTTAGCAAGCTAAGGTAATTATGAGGCATTGACGTCCAGTGTAGAGCAGCAAGCTAAGCTAATTATGAGGTGTTGAGGTCCAGTGTAGTACAGCAAGCTAAAGTAATTATGAGGTGTTGAGGTCCAGTGTAGTGTAGCAAGCTAAGGTAATTATGAGGAGTTGAGATCCCATGTAGTGCAGCAAGCTAAGGTAATTATGAATTGTTGAGTTCCAGTGTAGTGCAGCAAGTTATGGTAATTATGTGGAGTTGAGATCCAGTGTAGTGTTGCAAGCTAATGTAATTATGATAAGTTGAGGTCCAGTGTAGTGCAGCAATTTAAGGTAATTATGAGGAGTTGAGGTCCAGTGTAGTACAGCAAGCTAAGGTAATTATGAGGAGTTGAGGTCAAGTGTAGTGCAGCAAGCTAAGGTAATTATGAAGAGTTGAGGTCCAGTGTAGTGCTGCAAGCTATGGTAATTATGAAGAGTTGAAGTCCAGTGTAGTGC
This sequence comes from Procambarus clarkii, assembly GCF_040958095.1. Classification (NCBI taxonomy): domain Eukaryota; kingdom Metazoa; phylum Arthropoda; class Malacostraca; order Decapoda; family Cambaridae; genus Procambarus; species Procambarus clarkii. The sequence goes on from NC_091155.1 coordinate 54,807,412, forward strand.
AGCAAGCTAAGGTAATTATGAGGAGTTGAGGTCCAGTGAAGTGCAGCAAACTAAGGTAATTATGAAGAGTTGAGGTCCAGTGTAGTGCAGCAAGCTATGGCAATTATGTGGAGATGAGGTCCAGTTTAGTTTAGCAAGCTAAGGTAATTATGAAGCATTGAGGTCCAATGTAGTGCAGCAAGCTAAGGTAATTATGATGTGATGAGGTCCAGTGTAGTGCAGCAAGCTAAGGTTATTATGGGGTGTTGAGGTCCAGTGTAGTGCAGCAAACTAAGGTAATTATGAGGAGTTGAGGTCCAGTGTAGTGCAGCAAGCTAAGGTAATTATGAGGAGTTGAGGGCCAGTGTAGTGCAGCAAGCTATGGCAATTATGTGGAGTTGAGGTCCAGTGTATTGTAGCAAGCTAAGGTAATTATGAGGCATTGAGGTCCAGTGTAGTGCAGCAAGCTAAGGTAATTATGAGGTGTTGAGGTCCAGTGTAGTGCAGCAAACTAAGGTTATTATGTGGTGTTGAGGTCCAGTGTAGTGCAGCAAACTAAGGTAATTATGATTAGTTGAGGTCCAGTGTAGTGCAGCAAGCTAAGGTAATTATGAGGAGTTGAGGTCCAGTGTAGTGTACCAAGCTAAGGTAATTAGAAGTTGAGGTAAAGTGTAGTGCAGCAAGCTAAGGTAATTAGGAGGAGTTGATGTCCAGTGTAGTGCAGCAAGCTAAAGTAATGATGAGGAGTTGAGGTCCAGTGTAGTGCAGCAGGCGAGGGTAATTATGAGGAGTAGAGGTCCAGTGTAGTGTATTAAGCTAAGGTAATTATGAGCAGCTGAGGTCCAGTATAATGCAGCAAGCTAAGGTAATTATGAGAATTTGAGGTCCAGTGCAGTGCAGCAAGCTAAGGTGATTTTGAGGAGTTGAGTGCCAGTATAGTGCAGCAAGCTAAGGTAATTATGAGAAGTTGAGGTCCAGTGTCGTGCAGCAAGCTAAGGTAATTATGAGGAGTTGAGGTCCAGTGTAGTGCAGCAAGCAAAGGTAATTATGAGAAGTTGAGGTCCAGTGTAGTGCAGCAAGCTAAGGTAATTATGAGGCATTGAGGTCCAATGTAGTGTACCAAGCTAAGGTAATTAGAAGTTGAGGTAAAGTGTAGTGCAGCAAGCTAAGGTAATTAGGAGGAGTTGATGTTCAGTGTAGTGCAGCAAGCTAAAGTAATGATGAGGAGTTGAGGTCCAGTGTAGTGCAGCAAGCTAAGGTAATTATGAGGAGTAGAGGTCTAGTGTAGTGTATTAAGCTAAGGTAATTATGAGGAGTTGAGGTCCAGTATAGTGCAGCAAGCTAAGGTAATTATGAGAATTTGAGATCCAGTGCAGTGCAGCAAGCAAAGGTGATTTTGAGGAGTTGAGTGCCAGTATAGTGCAGCAAGCTAAGGTAATTATGAGAAGTTGAGATCCAGTGTCGTGCAGCAAGCTAAGGTAATTATGAGGAGTTAAGGTCCAGTGTAGTGCAGCAAGCTAAGGTAATTATGAGGAGTTGAGGGCCAGTGTAGTGCAGCAAGCAATGGCAATTATGTGGAGTTGAGGTCCAGTGTATTGTAGCCAGCTAAGGTAATTATGAGGCATTGAGGTCCAGTGTAGTGCAGCAAGATAAGGTAATTATGAGGTGTTGAGGTCCAGTGTAGTGCAGCAAACTAAGGTTATTATGTGGTGTTGAGGTCCAGTGTAGTGCAGCAAACTAAGGTAATTATGAGGAGTTGAGGCCCAGTGTAGTGCAGAAAGCTAAGGTAATTATGAGGAGTTGAGGTCCAGTGTAGTGTACCAAGCTAAGGTAATTAGAAATTGAGGTAAAGTGTAGTGCAGCAAGCTAAGGTAATTAGGACGAGTTGATGTCCAGTGTAGTGCAGCAAGCTAAAGTAATGATGAGGAGTTGAGGTCCAGTGTAGTGCAGCAGGCGCGGGTAATTATGAGGAGTAGAGGTCCAGTGTAGTGTATTAAGCTAAGGTAATTATGAGCAGTTGAGGTCCAGTATAATGCAGCAAGCTAAGGTAATTATGAGAATTTGAGGTCCAGTGCAGTGCAGCAAACTAAGGTGATTTTGAGGAGTTGAGGGCCAGTGTAGTGCAGCAAGCTAAGGTAATTATGGAAAGTTGAGGTCCAGTGTCGTGCAGCAAGCTAAGGTAATTATGAGGACTTGAGGTCCAGTGTAGTGCAGCAAGCTAAGGTAATTATGAGAAGTTGAGGTCCAGTGTAGTGCAGCAAGCTAAAGTAATTATGAAGAGTTGAGGTCAAGTGTAGTGCAGGAAGCTAAGGTAATTATGAAGAGTTGAGGTCCAGTTTAGTGCAGCAAGTTAAGGTAATTATGAAGAGTTGAGGTCCAGTGTAGTGGAGCAAGCTAAGGTAATTATGAGGAATTGAGGTCAAGTGTAGTGCAACAAGCTAAGGCAATTATGAAGAGTTGAGGTCCAGTGTAGTGCAGCAAGCTATGGTAATTATGAAGAGTTGAAGTCCAGTGTAGTGCAGCAAGCTATGGTAATTATGAGGAGTTGAGGTCCAGTGTAGTGCAGCAAGCTAAGGTAATTATGAGGAGTTGAGGTCAAGTGTAGTGCGGCAAAGTAAGGTAATTATGAAGAGTTGAGGTCCAGCGTAGTGCATCAAGCTATGGTAATTATGAAGAGTTGAAGTCCAGTGTAGTGGAGCAAGCTAAGGTAATTATGAGGAATTGAGGTCATGTGTAGTGCAGCAAGCTAAGGCAATTATGAAGAGTTGAGGTCCAGTGTAGTGCAGCAAGCTATAGTAATTATGAAGAGTTGAAGTCCAGTGTAGTGCAGCAAGCTAAGGTAATTATGAGGAGTTGAGGTCCAGTGTAGATCAGCAAGCTAAGGTAATTATGAGGCATTGAGGTCCAGTGTAGTGCAGCAAGCTAAGGTAATTATGAGGTGTTGAGGTCCTGTGTAGTGCAGCAAGCTAAGGTAATTATGAGGTCTTGAGGTCCAGTGTAGCAAGCTAAGGTAATTATGAGGAGTTGAGATCCAATGTAGTGCAGCAAGCTAAGGTAATTATGAGGTGTTGAGTTCCAGTGTAGTGCAGCAAGTTATGGTAATTATGTGGAGTTGAGGTCCAGTGTATTGTAGCAAGCTAAGGTAATTATGATGAATTGAGGTCCAGTGTAGTGCAGCAATTTAAGGTAATTATGAGGCTGTTGAGGTCCAGTGTAGTACAGCAAGCTAAGGTAATTATGAGGAGTTGAGGTCAAGGGTATTGCAGCACGCTAAGGTAATTATGAAGAGTTGAGGTCCAGTGTAGTGCTGCAAGCTATGGGAATTATGAAGAGTTGAAGTCCGGTGAAGTGCAGCAAGCTAAGGTAATTATGAGGAGTTGAGGTCCAGTGAAGTGCAGCAAACTAAGGTAATTATGAAGAGTTGAGGTCCAGTGTAGTGCAGCAAGCTATGGCAATTATGTGGAGATGAGGTCCAGTGTAGTGTAGCAAGCTAAGGTAATTATGAGGCATTGAGGTCCAATGTAGTGCAGCAAGCTAAGGTAATTATGAGGTGTTGAGGTCCAGTGTAGTGCAGCAAGCTAAGGTTATTATGGGGTGTTGAGGTCCAGTGTAGTGCAGCAAACTAAGGTAATTATGAGGAGTTGAGGTCCAGTGTAGTGCAGCAAGCTAAGGTAATTATGAGGAGTTGAGGGCCAGTGTAGTGCAGCAAGCTATGGCAATTATGTGGAGTTGAGGTCCAGTGTATTGTAGCAAGCTAAGGTAATTATGAGGCATTGAGGTCCAGTGTAGTGCAGCAAGCTATGGTAGTTATATGGAGTTGAGGTCCAGTGTAGTGTAACAAGCTAAGGTAATTATGAGGCATTGAGGTCCAGTGTACTGCAGCAAGCTAAGGTAATTATGAGGAGTTGAGGTCCAGTGTAGTGCAGCAAGCTAAGGTAATTATGAGGAGTTGAGGTCCAGTGTAGTGTACCAAGCTAAGGTAATTAGAAGTTGAGGTCCAGTGTCGTGCAGCAAGCTAAGGTAATTAGGAGGAGTTGAGGTCCAGTGTAGTGCAGCAAGTTAAAGTAATGATGAGGAGTTGAGGTCCAGTGTAGTGCAGCAAGCAAAGGTAATTATGAGGAGTAGAGGTCCAGTGTAGTGTATTGGGCTAAGGTAATTATGAGGAGTTGAGGTCCAGTATAGTGCAGCAAGCTAAGGTAATTATGAGAATTTGAGGTCCAGTGCAGTGCAGCAAGCTAAGGTGATTTTGAGGAGTTGAGGGCCAGTGTAGTGTAGCAAGCTAAGGTAATTATGAGAAGTTGATCTCCAGTGTCGTGAAGCAAGCTAAGGTAATTATGAGGAGTTGAGGTCCAGTGTTGTGCAGCATGCTAAGGTAATTATGAGAAGTTGAGGTCCAGTGTAGTGCAGCAAGCTAAGGTAATTATGAAGAGTTGAGGTCAAGTGTAGTGCAGGAAGCTAAGGTAATTATGAAGAGTTGAGGTCCAGTTTAGTGCAGCAAGTTAAGGTAATTATGATGAGTTGAGGTCCAGTGTAGTGGAGCAAGCTAAGGTAATTATGAGGAATTGAGGTCAAGTGTAGTGCAGCAAGCTACGGCAATTATGAAGAGTTGAGGTCCAGTGTAGTGCAGCAAGCTATGGTAATTATGAAGAGTTGAAGTCCAGTGTAGTGCAGCAAGCTAAGGTAATTATGAGGAGTTCAGGTCCAGTGTAGTGCAGCAAGCTAAGGTAATTATGAGGAGTTGAGGTCAAGTGTAGTGCAGCAAAGTAAGGTAATTATGAAGAGTTGAGGTCCAGTGTAGTGCAGCAAGCTATGGTAATTATGAAGAGTTGAAGTCCAGTGTAGTGGAGCAAGCTAAGGTAATTATGAGGAATTGAGGTCAAGTGTAGTGCAGCAAGCTAAGGCAATTATGAAGAGTTGAGGTCCAGTATAGTGCAGCAAGCTATGGTAATTATGAAGAGTTGAAGTCCAGTGTAGTGCAGCAAGCTATGGTAATTATGAGGAGTTGAGGTCCAATGTAGTGCAGCAAGCTAAGGTAATTATGAGGTGTTGAGGTCCAATGTAGTGCAGCAAGCTAAGGTAATTATGAGGTGTTGAGGTCCAGTGTAGTGTAGCAAGCTAAGGTAATCATGAGGTGTTGAGTTCCAGTGTAGTGCAGCAAGTTATGGTAATTATGTGGAGTTGAGGTCCAGTGTATTGAACAAGCTAAGGTAATTATGATGAATTGAGGTCCAGTGTAGTGCAGCAATTTAAGGTAATTATGAGGCTGTTGAGGTCCAGTGTAGTACAGCAAGCTAAGGTAATTATGAGGAGATGAGGTCAAGTGTATTGCAGCACGCTAAGGTAATTATGAAGAGTTGAGGTCCAGTGTAGTGCAGCAAGCTATGGGAATTATGAAGAGTTGAAGTCCAGCGAAGTGCAGCAAGCTAAGGTAATTATGAGGAGTTGAGGTCCAGTGAAGTGCAGCAAACTAAGGTAATTATGAAGAGTTGAGGTCCAGTGTAGTGCAGCAAGCTATGGCAATTATGTGGAGATGAGGTCCAGTGTAGTGTAGCAAGCTAAGGTAATTATGAGGAATTGAGGTCATGTGTAGTGCAGCAAGCTAAGGCAATTATGAAGAGTTGAGGTCCAGTGTAGTGCAGCAAGCTATGGTAATTATGGAGAGTTGAATTATAGTGTAGTGCAGCAAGCTAAGGTAATTATGAGGAGTTGAGGTCCAGTGTAGATCAGCAAGCTAAGGTAATTATGAGGCATTCAGGTCCAGTGTAGTGCAGCGAGCTAAGGTAATTATGAGGTGTTGAGGTCCAGTGTAGTGCAGCAAGCTAAGGTAATTATGAGGTGTTGAGGTCCAGTGTAGTACAGCAAGCTAAGGTAATTATGAGGAGTTGAGGTCCAGTGAAGTGCAGCAAACTAAGGTAATTATGAAGAGTTGAGGTCCAGTGTAGTGCAGCAAGCTATGGCAATTATGTGGAGATGAGGTCCAGTGTAGTGTAGCAAGCTAAGGTAATTATGAGGAATTGAGGTCATGTGTAGTGCAGCAAGCTAAGGCAATTATGAAGAGTTGAGGTCCAGTGTAGTGCAGCAAGCTATGGTAATTATGGAGAGTTGAATTCCAGTGTAGTGCAGCAAGCTAAGGTAATTATGAGGAGTTGAGGTCCAGTGTAGATCAGCAAGCTAAGGTAATTATGAGGCATTCAGGTCCAGTGTGGTGCAGCGAGCTAAGGTAATTATGAGGTGTTGAGGTCCAGTGTAGTGCAGCAAGCTAAGGTAATTATGAGGTGTTGAGGTCCAGTGCAGTGTAGCAAGCTAAGGTAATTATGAGGAGTTGAGATCCCATGTAGTGCAGCAAGCTAAGGTAATTATGAGGTGTTGAGTTCCAGTGTAGTGCAGCAAGTTATGGTAATTATGTGGAGCTGAGGTCCAGTGTATTGTAGCAAGCTAAGGTAATTATGATGAATTGAGGTCCAGTGTAGTGCAGCAATTTAAGGTAATTATGAGGCTGTTGAGGTCCAGTGTAGTACAGCAAGCTAAGGTAATTATGAGGAGTTGAGGTCAAGTGTATTGCAGCACGCTAAGGTAATTATAAAGAGTTGAGGTCCAGTGTAGTGCAGCAACCTATGGGAATTATGAAGAGTTGAAGTCCAGTGAAGTGTTGCAAGCTAAGGTAATTATGAGGAGTTGAGGTCCAGTGAAGTGCAGCAAACTAAGGTAATTATGAAGAGTTGAGGTCCAGTGTAGTGCAGCATGCTATGGCAATTATGTGGAGATGAGGTCCAGTGTAGTGTAGCAAGCTAAGGTAATTATGAGGCATTGAGGTCCAATGTAGTGCAGCAAGCTAAGGTAATTATGAGGTGTTGAGGTCCAGTGTAGTGCAGCAAGCTAAGGTTATTATGGGGTGTTGAGGTCCAGTGTAGTGCAGCAAACTAAGGTAATTATGAGGAGTTGAGGTCCAGTGTAGTGCAGCAAGCTAAGGTAATTATGAGGAGTTGAGAGCCAGTGTAGTGCAGCAAGCTATGGCAATTATGTGGAGTTGAGGTCCAGTGTATTGTAGCAAGCTAAGGTAATTATGAGGCATTGAGTTCCAGTGTAGTGCAGCAAACTAAGGTAATTATGAGGTGTTGTGGTCCAGTGTAGTGCAGCAAGCTAAGGTTATTATGGGGTGTTGAGGTCCAGTGTAGTGTACCAAGCTAAGGTAATTAGAAGTTGAGGTAAAGTGTAGTGCAGCAAGCTAAGGTAATTAGGAGGAGTTGATGTCCAGTGTAGTGCAGCCAGCTAAAGTAATGATGAGGAGTTGAGGTCCAGTGTAGTGCAGCAAACTAAGGTAATTATGAGGAGTAGAGGTCTAGTGTAGTGTATTAAGCTAAGGTAATTATGAGGAGTTGAGGTCCAGTATAGTGCAGCAAGCTAAGGTAATTATGAGAATTTGAGGTCCAGTGCAGTGCAGCAAGCTAAGGTGATTTTGAGGAGTTGAGTGCCAGTATAGTGCAGCAAGCTAAGGTAATTATGAGAAGTTGAGGTCCAGTGTCGTGCAGCAAGCTAAGGTAATTATGAGGAGTTGAGGTCCAGTGTAGTGCAGCAAGCTAAGGTAATTATGAGGAGTTGAGGGCCAGTGTAGTGCAGCAAGCTATGGCAATTATGTGGAGTTGAGGTCCAGTGTATTGTAGCAAGCTAAGGTAATTATGAGGCATTGAGGTCCAGTGTAGTGCAGCAAGCTAAGGTAATTATGAGGTGTTGAGGTCCAGTGTAGTGCAGCAAACTAAGGTTATTATGTGGTGTTGAGGTCCAGTGTAGTGCAGCAAACTAAGGTAATTATGAGGAGTTGAGGTCCAGTGTAGTGCAGCAAGCTAAGGTAATTATGAGGAGTTGAGGTCCAGTGTAGTGTACCAAGCTAAGGTAATTAGAAGTTGAGGTAAAGTGTAGTGCAGCAATCTAAGGTAATTAGAAGGAGTTGATGTCCAGTGTAGTGCAGCAAGCTAAAGTAATGATGAGGAGTTGAGGTCCAGTGTAGTGCAGCAGGCGCGGGTAATTATGAGGAGTAGAGGTCCAGTGTAGTGTATTAAGCTAAGGTAATTATGAGCAGTTGAGGTCCAGTATAATGCAGCAAGCTAAAGTAATTATGAGAATTTGAGGTCCAGTGCAGTGCAGCAAGTTAAGGTGATTTTGAGGAGTTGAGTGCCAGTATAGTGCTGCAAGCTTAGGTAATTATGAGAAGTTGAGGTCCAGTGGAGCAGCAAGCTAAGGTAATTATGAAGAGTTGAGGTCCAGTGTAGTGCAGCAAGCTATGGTAGTTATATGGAGTTGAGGTCCAGTGTAGTGTAACAAGCTAAGGTAATTATGAGGCATTGAGGTCCAGTGTACTGCAGCAAGCTAAGGTAATTATGGGGACTTGAGGTCCAGTGTAGTGCAGCAAGCTAAGGTAATTATGAGGAGTTGAGGTCCAGTGTAGTGCAGCAAGCTAAGGTAATTAGGAGGAGTTGAGGTCCAGTGTAGTGCAGCAAATTAAAGTAATGATGAGGAGTTGAGGTCCAGTGTAGTGCAGCAAGCTAAGGTAATTATGAGGAGTAGAGGTCGAGTGTAGTGTATTAAGCTAAGGTAATTATGAGGAGTTGAGGACCAGTATAGTGAAGCAAGCTAAGGTGATTTTGAGGAGTTGAGGGCCAGTGTAGTGTAGCAAGCTAAGGTAATTATGAGAAGTTGAGGTCCAGTGTCGTACAGCAAGCTAAGGTAATTATGAGGAGTTGAGGTCCAGTGTAGTGCAGCAAGCTAAGGTTATTATGGGGTGTTGAGGTCCAGTGTAGTGCAGCAAACTAAGGTAATTATGAGGAGTTGAGGTCCAGTGTAGTGCAGCAAGCTAAGGTAATTATGAGGAGTTGAGGGCCAGTGTAGTGCAGCAAGCTATGGCAATTATGTGGAGTTGAGGTCCAGTGTATTGTAGCAAGCTAAGGTAATTATTAGGCATTGAGGTCCAGTGTAGTGCAGCAAGCTAAGGTAATTATGAGGTGTTGTGGTCCAGTGTAGTGCAGCAAACTAAGGTAATTATGAGGAGTTGAGGTCCAGTGTAGTGCAGCAAGCTATGGCAATTATGTGGAGTTGAGGTCCAGTGTATTGTAGCAAGCTAAGGTAATTATGAGGCATTGAGGTCCAGTGTAGTGCAGCAAGCTAAGGTAATTATGAGGTGTTGAGGTCCAGTGTAGTGCAGCAAACTAAGGTTATTATGTGGTGTTGAGGTCCAGTGTAGTGCAGCAAACTAAGGTAATTATGAGGAGTTGAGGTCCAGTGTAGTGCAGCAAGCTAAGGTAATTATGAGGAGTTGAGGTCCAGTGTAGTGTACCAAGCTAAGGTAATTAGAAGTTGAGGTAAAGTGTAGTGCAGCAATCTAAGGTAATTAGAAGGAGTTGATGTCCAGTGTAGTGCAGCAAGCTAAAGTAATGATGTGGAGTTGAGGTCCAGTGTAGTGCAGCAGGCGCGGGTAATTATGAGGAGTAGAGGTCCAGTGTAGTGTATTAAGCTAAGGTAATTATGAGCAGTTGAGGTCCAGTATAATGCAGCAAGCTAAAGTAATTATGAGAATTTGAGGTCCAGTGCAGTGCAGCAAGTTAAGGTGATTTTGAGGAGTTGAGTGCCAGTATAGTGCTGCAAGCTTAGGTAATTATGAGAAGTTGAGGTCCAGTGGAGCAGCAAGCTAAGGTAATTATGAAGAGTTGAGGTCCAGTGTAGTGCAGCAAGCTATGGTAGTTATATGGAGTTGAGGTCCAGTGTAGTGTAACAAGCTAAGGTAATTATGAGGCATTGAGGTCCAGTGTACTGCAGCAAGCTAAGGTAATTATGGGGACTTGAGGTCCAGTGTAGTGCAGCAAGCTAAGGTAATTATGAGGAGTTGAGGTCCAGTGTAGTGCAGCAAGCTAAGGTAATTAGGAGGAGTTGAGGTCCAGTGTAGTGCAGCAAATTAAAGTAATGATGAGGAGTTGAGGTCCAGTGTAGTGCAGCAAGCTAAGGTAATTATGAGGAGTAGAGGTCGAGTGTAGTGTATTAAGCTAAGGTAATTATGAGGAGTTGAGGACCAGTATAGTGAAGCAAGCTAAGGTGATTTTGAGGAGTTGAGGGCCAGTGTAGTGTAGCAAGCTAAGGTAATTATGAGAAGTTGAGGTCCAGTGTCGTGCAGCAAGCTAAGGTAATTATGAGGAGTTGAGGTCCAGTGTAGTGCAGCAAGCTAAGGTTATTATGGGGTGTTGAGGTCCAGTGTAGTGCAGCAAACTAAGGTAATTATGAGGAGTTGAGGTCCAGTGTAGTGCAGCAAGCTAAGGTAATTATGAGGAGTTGAGGGCCAGTGTAGTGCAGCAAGCTATGGCAATTATGTGGAGTTGAGGTCCAGTGTATTGTAGCAAGCTAAGGTAATTATTAGGCATTGAGGTCCAGTGTAGTGCAGCAAGCTAAGGTAATTATGAGGTGTTGTGGTCCAGTGTAGTGCAGCAAACTAAGGTAATTATGAGGAGTTGAGGTCCAGTGTAGTGCAGCAAGCTAAGGTAATTATGAGGAGTTGAGGTCCAGTGTAGTGTACCAAGCTAAGGTAATTAGAAGTTGAGGTAAAGTGTAGTGCAGCAAGCTAAGGTAATTAGGAGGAGTTGATGTCCAGTGTAGTGCAGCAAGCTAAGGTAATTATGAGGAGTTGAGGTCCAGTGTAGTGCAGCAAGCTAAGGTAATTATGAGGAGTTGAGGGCCAGTGTAGTGCAGCAAGCTATGGCAATTATGTGGAGTTGAGGTCCAGTGTATTGTAGCAAGCTAAGGTAATTATTAGGCATTGAGGTCCAGTGTAGTGCAGCAAGCTAAGGTAATTATGAGGTGTTGTGGTCCAGTGTAGTGCAGCAAACTAAGGTAATTATGAGGAGTTGAGGTCCAGTGTAGTGCAGCAAGCTATGGCAATTATGTGGAGTTGAGGTCCAGTGTATTGTAGCAAGCTAAGGTAATTATGAGGCATTGAGGTCCAGTGTAGTGCAGCAAGCTAAGGTAATTATGAGGTGTTGAGGTCCAGTGTAGTGCAGCAAACTAAGGTTATTATGTGGTGTTGAGGTCCAGTGTAGTGCAGCAAACTAAGGTAATTATGAGGAGTTGAGGTCCAGTGTAGTGCAGCAAGCTAAGGTAATTATGAGGAGTTGAGGTCCAGTGTAGTGTACCAAGCTAAGGTAATTAGAAGTTGAGGTAAAGTGTAGTGCAGCAATCTAAGGTAATTAGAAGGAGTTGATGTCCAGTGTAGTGCAGCAAGCTAAAGTAATGATGAGGAGTTGAGGTCCAGTGTAGTGCAGCAGGCGCGGGTAATTATGAGGAGTAGAGGTCCAGTGTAGTGTATTAAGCTAAGGTAATTATGAGCAGTTGAGGTCCAGTATAATGCAGCAAGCTAAAGTAATTATGAGAATTTGAGGTCCAGTGCAGTGCAGCAAGTTAAGGTGATTTTGAGGAGTTGAGTGCCAGTATAGTGCTGCAAGCTTAGGTAATTATGAGAAGTTGAGGTCCAGTGGAGCAGCAAGCTAAGGTAATTATGAAGAGTTGAGGTCCAGTGTAGTGCAGCAAGCTATGGTAGTTATATGGAGTTGAGGTCCAGTGTAGTGTAACAAGCTAAGGTAATTATGAGGCATTGAGGTCCAGTGTACTGCAGCAAGCTAAGGTAATTATGGGGACTTGAGGTCCAGTGTAGTGCAGCAAGCTAAGGTAATTATGAGGAGTTGAGGTCCAGTGTAGTGCAGCAAGCTAAGGTAATTAGGAGGAGTTGAGGTCCAGTGTAGTGCAGCAAATTAAAGTAATGATGAGGAGTTGAGGTCCAGTGTAGTGCAGCAAGCTAAGGTAATTATGAGGAGTAGAGGTCGAGTGTAGTGTATTAAGCTAAGGTAATTATGAGGAGTTGAGGACCAGTATAGTGAAGCAAGCTAAGGTGATTTTGAGGAGTTGAGGGCCAGTGTAGTGTAGCAAGCTAAGGTAATTATGAGAAGTTGAGGTCCAGTGTCGTGCAGCAAGCTAAGGTAATTATGAGGAGTTGAGGTCCAGTGTAGTGCAGCAAGCTAAGGTTATTATGGGGTGTTGAGGTCCAGTGTAGTGCAGCAAACTAAGGTAATTATGAGGAGTTGAGGTCCAGTGTAGTGCAGCAAGCTAAGGTAATTATGAGGAGTTGAGGTCCAGTGTAGTGTACCAAGCTAAGGTAATTAGAAGTTGAGGTAAAGTGTAGTGCAGCAATCTAAGGTAATTAGAAGGAGTTGATGTCCAGTGTAGTGCAGCAAGCTAAAGTAATGATGAGGAGTTGAGGTCCAGTGTAGTGCAGCAGGCGCGGGTAATTATGAGGAGTAGAGGTCCAGTGTAGTGTATTAAGCTAAGGTAATTATGAGCAGTTGAGGTCCAGTATAATGCAGCAAGCTAAAGTAATTATGAGAATTTGAGGTCCAGTGCAGTGCAGCAAGTTAAGGTGATTTTGAGGAGTTGAGTGCCAGTATAGTGCTGCAAGCTTAGGTAATTATGAGAAGTTGAGGTCCAGTGGAGCAGCAAGCTAAGGTAATTATGAAGAGTTGAGGTCCAGTGTAGTGCAGCAAGCTATGGTAGTTATATGGAGTTGAGGTCCAGTGTAGTGTAACAAGCTAAGGTAATTATGAGGCATTGAGGTCCAGTGTACTGCAGCAAGCTAAGGTAATTATGGGGACTTGAGGTCCAGTGTAGTGCAGCAAGCTAAGGTAATTATGAGGAGTTGAGGTCCAGTGTAGTGCAGCAAGCTAAGGTAATTAGGAGGAGTTGAGGTCCAGTGTAGTGCAGCAAATTAAAGTAATGATGAGGAGTTGAGGTCCAGTGTAGTGCAGCAAGCTAAGGTAATTATGAGGAGTAGAGGTCGAGTGTAGTGTATTAAGCTAAGGTAATTATGAGGAGTTGAGGACCAGTATAGTGAAGCAAGCTAAGGTGATTTTGAGGAGTTGAGGGCCAGTGTAGTGTAGCAAGCTAAGGTAATTATGAGAAGTTGAGGTCCAGTGTCGTGCAGCAAGCTAAGGTAATTATGAGGAGTTGAGGTCCAGTGTAGTGCAGCAAGCTAAGGTTATTATGGGGTGTTGAGGTCCAGTGTAGTGCAGCAAACTAAGGTAATTATGAGGAGTTGAGGTCCAGTGTAGTGCAGCAAGCTAAGGTAATTATGAGGAGTTGAGGGCCAGTGTAGTGCAGCAAGCTATGGCAATTATGTGGAGTTGAGGTCCAGTGTATTGTAGCAAGCTAAGGTAATTATTAGGCATTGAGGTCCAGTGTAGTGCAGCAAGCTAAGGTAATTATGAGGTGTTGTGGTCCAGTGTAGTGCAGCAAACTAAGGTAATTATGAGGAGTTGAGGTCCAGTGTAGTGCAGCAAGCTAAGGTAATTATGAGGAGTTGAGGTCCAGTGTAGTGTACCAAGCTAAGGTAATTAGAAGTTGAGGTAAAGTGTAGTGCAGCAAGCTAAGGTAATTAGGAGGAGTTGATGTCCAGTGTAGTGCAGCAAGCTAAAGTAATGATGAGGAGTTGAGGTCCAGTGTAGTGCAGCAAGCTAAGGTAATTATGAGGAGTAGAGGTCTAATATAGTGTATTAAGCTAAGGTAATTATGAGGAGTTGAGGTCCAGTATAGTGCAGCAAGCTAAAGTAATTATGAGAATTTGAGGTCCAGTGTCGTGCAGCAAGCTGACGTAATTATGAGGAGTTGAGGTCCAGTGTAGTGCAGCAAGCTAAGATAATTATGAGAAGTTGAGGTCCAGTGTAGTGCAGCAAGCTAAGGTAATTATGAAGAGTTGAGGTCAAGTGTAGTGCAGGAAGCTAAGGTAATTATGAAAAGTTGAGGTCCAGTTTAGTGCAGCAAGTTAAGGTAATTATGAAGAGTTGAGGACCAGTGTAGTGGAGCAAGCTAAGGTAATTATGATGAATTGAGGTCAAGTGTAGTGCAGCAAGCTAAGGTAATTATGATGAGTTGATGTCCAGTATAGTGCAGCAAGCTAAGGTAATTATGAGGAGTTGAGGTCCAGTGTAGTGCAGCAAGCAAAGGTAATTATGAGGAGTTGACGTCTAGTGTAGTGTAGCAAGCTAAGGTAATTATAAGGAGTTGAGGTCCAGTGTAGTGTAGCAAGCTAAGGTAATTATACGGAGTGTAGGTCCAGTGTAGTGCAGCAAGCTAAGGTAATTAGAAAGAGTTGAGGTCCAGTGTAGTGCAGCAAGCTAAGGTAATTATGAGGAGTTGAGGTCCAGTGTAGTGCAGCAAGCTAAGGTAATTATGAGGAGTTAAGGTCCAGTGTAGTGCAGCAAGCAGCAGCAGAGGGTGTAGAAACAACAGTAGCCGGATCAGCATGAGAAGTAGCAGTTGGTAACAGGGTTGTTTTGTGGAACCAATTACCACGAAACGTAGTGGAGGTGGGGTCCCTCGATTGTTTCAAGCGTGGGCTGGACATGTATATGAGTGGGATTGGGGGGTTATAAATAGCATCTGCCTCGTATGGGCCAATAGGCCTTCTGCAGCTACCTTTATTCTTATGTTCTTAAATCGCAGGAGGAACAGCAGTAGCTGGATCAGCATAAGTAGCAGTAGAAAGAGCAGGAGGAACAGCAGTAGCAGGATCAGCATGTTAGGTAACAGTAGAAATAGCAAGAAGAACAGCAGTAGCTGGATCAGCATGAGAAGTAGCAGTAGAAATAGCAGGAGGAACAGCAGTAGCTGGATCAGCATGAGAAGTAGCAGTAGAAATAGCAGGAGGAACAGCAGTAGCCGGATCAGCATGGTAAGTAGCAGTAGAAATAGCAGGAGGAACAGCAGTAGCTGAATCAGCATGAGAAATAGCAGTAGAAATAGCAGGAGGAACAGCAGTAGCTGGATCAGCACGATAAGTAGCAGTAGAAATAGCCGGAGGAACAGCAGTAGCCGGATCAGCATGATAAGTAACAGTAGAAATAGCAGGGGAAACAGCAGTAGCTGGATCAGCATGATAAGTAGCGCTAGAAATAGCAGGAGGAACAGCAGTAGCTGGATCAGCATGATAAGTACCAGTAGAAATAGCAGGAGGAACAGAAGCCGGGGAAATTTTGTTTTCAAGGATGCCGTGAGTAGGAAGAAGGGGGTGTAACATCATTTTCAGGACATCAATAAATTAAAAACTTTAAATATTTAAATTTGTATTCAAAAGAATGTGTGTACAAGAACATATGAGTAATATACAGTTGTGGGGACAGGAGTTACACAAACTCATGAAGCCATTATTACGTAAAGTGTTTCCCGCAAAACTTGCAATAATTTAGAAGAAAAATCAATTAAAGGTGTGACGGGGTAAGCACTTAATACTAAAAGGGAAGTAAGCTAACAAAAATGAATAATTTTAAGAAAACACAAATGAGTACAATAAAAATGTGATACCTAATAATGACTGGTATAGACTATTACATTATTGAGTCGATAGTTCTAGCAACAGTACAGTACTTTATTTACATTTATAACACAATAGAAATACTAAGGTGTAATTTAGAAAAGAAACTGGACTTTTTCTCCTAACATTTTCTTGGAACTTAACAGAAATATAGTATAAGTTATGGTTAATGAGGGCAACAATAAAAATAAAGAAGGATCATAAGATTTCCTTTATTCAAGGAAACAAGAATAAGCAAAGGACATGAACAGTTGTGTCCAGACCACGGTTGTGTGCGGTCACAAGGTTGGCGCTCTTGGCGTCCGCTGCTTGGTGGGAGGTGGAGTATTGTCCCACACTCTTCGTTTTTGCACGTGGTGATACAGGATTTTGTGCATTTGTTCTCGATTATTGACAGCGTCGAAGAAATGGCTGAGGCCTTATGCCTAAGTGGTAGTGAGGAGGACAGACAAGATGATAACAGATCGTTTGAAGTAGTAGTGAACAAAAGAAACGGAGAAATAATAACAGACAGCGAGACAGTGAGAGTGACGATGAAATTACAAAGAGACCAAGGAATGAGACCCTACTCAGCAAGACTCAAGACAAGCAAGACAAGACAAGAAGGAAGAGGCTGTTGTTCCCTACAACATGCCAATTGAATTTCCACCAAAAGCTAGAGTGGACGGTACGTCTAGCTGAACAATGTTTGGAATACGAACCACTTTTCAAGGAGGGTCTTCACCGGCCCTACATAACAGTTGGGACTGAACAGGCCATGGAACGCCTCACGACGGTTGGTTTTGAAAATGTAGTGATGGTTCCTCCAGAAGAAGGTATGTTGCACACAAAGATCATAGTTTTCAAGTTTCCAACTTATTTGGATCCTGACTGTCTTCTTCTTAACAATGATAATGTTGTCTGGGCAAAGAGCAACAGTGTTCGTGGTGACAAACAAATCCAGGTTGTTGCCTTGGTAAAGGGTGAGGCGCCGGAGAAAATTTTTGTGCAAGGACTATGTTGGGATTGAGTACTACAGATGTTGGAGGTAGCATGTTTGGAGCAGATGCTCTTTTGTTTATGATCTTGTTAATAATATTTCATGTACCTGATAATGTTTTTGTTGTTGTTACTGGCGGAGAATAAAAACCATGTGGACGAAGATTGTTTGTCTGACCAAAACCATAACAGTGGCGACGAGAATTAAACATCGCTGGCAGAGAGCCTGGGTACGAGACGTGGTGTGAGGATCAAGACAGTGCTGGGTACGTCGTGTGGACGAGTGGACGCTTCGCATATAACAGTGGAGTGTGCTACACCGTGGCCATGGCTACCATGTCAATCGAGCCGTTAAACACTGCCAAGATCTCGTTGGACCTGTGGCTCAGCCTGCTGGAAGCAAACTTTCAGTACCGGGAGATTAAGGAGGACGCCACCAAGAAAGCGGTACTCTTAGTTTCACTGGGTTCTGAAGCATATAGTGTTCTCGGAAATTTGTGTGCACCTGAGCTACCGCACACGAAGACCTATGTAGACTTGATTGCTTTGCTTAAACGTCAGTATGTGGTGAAACCATCACATCACAGGAGTTTGATGGATTTCCAGAAGAGGACGAAAAAGCAGCAGGAATCCGTACAGGATTTATTTGCGGAATTGAAGGCTTTGGGTAACCACTGCAACTTCGGAGCACAGTTGGACGGCAGGGTTAGGGACCAGTTGTTCATGGCAGTGGAAAAAGAGAATTATTTCCCTAACCTGGTGGCAGAAAATTTGGATCTACAATCGATGACTTCATGGACGGTGCTCGAGAAGATATTGAACCTGGAAAGGGCTTTTGGAAGTAAGACTTCTACTCAGGAAATTATGGTCGTACAGAGCCAGACCAGATGTACACACTGTGGATACAAGCACATAAGTTGCAAGTGCAAGTTTCGTGCATATATATGCAACTTTTGTAACAAGGAGGGACAGTTGCAGAGAGTGTGTAGGGAATATCTGAACAGGAACAACAAGGCCTGGGAGAGGAGACGACCAGGGAATGCAGGAAGAAGAGGTAGTGGTACTGTGGTCAAGGCAGTAGAGGAAGGTAACCAGTCTGAAGAAGCGGCAGGTGAGGAAAACCGACTATATTCGGTGAAAGAAAAGGTATGTTCAGTGAAGTCGCAAGTGGTGAATTTTGTAATTAATGGGAAGTTAGTTCCCTTGGAACTGGACACTGGTGCTGCAGTGTCAACATTATCTAGAGATTGGGCAGATACCTTGCAATTGAATGTAAAACCAGGTAAAAAATCTTTAAGTGCTTATGATAATGTACCGATTAAGGTCTATGGCAAGGTGTCGGCAAAAGTAGGTTATAATGGAAAATAAATTAACCAGGATTTTTATGTAGTGGATTCACATAATCCTAGCCTATGTGGTAAAGATCTCATGGAAAAAGTGGGAATTTTCTTGGCGGGCCTAGATGAATTGTCAATAGTTAAAACAATTAAAAGTGCCGAACAAATGTTAGACAAATATTCAGTGGAGGCAGCTAAGCCAATTAATAGCATGGTGGCAAAAATTCACCTGAAAAGTGGGGCTTCACCTAAATTTTTCAAGGCAAGAACAGTGCCGTTTCATTACAAGCAATTGGTAGAATCAGCCCTGGAAAAGCATGTGGCAGAAGGCATCTTAGAGCCAATTACACATAGTGAGTGGGCAGCCCCAATTGTACTAGTGTTGAAGGCAGATCGGAAATCCTTGAGAATCTATGCAGACTTCAAAGAACTGAACAACCGCATACACTGTGAGAAGTACCCTTTACCTAAGATAGATGAGTTGTTGTCAGTGGTCTGCAAGGGAGCAATTTTTTCTAAGATTGACCTGAAAGATGCTTACTTGCAAATTCCTGTAGAGGAGGAGAGCCAGAAATTGTTAGTGATTAATACCCACAAGGGGTTATTTAAGTATAAAAGACTTCCTTTTGGACTCTCCTCGTCTCCAGCAATTTTTCAGAGATTCACGTCCCAGTTGTTAGTTAACATTGAAGGTGTGGCTAGTTTTTTAGATGACATTATTGTATGTGGAGAGAATGAGGAAGTGCATGATGCTAGATTAGAACAAGTTTTGAATCTTTTGCAAAAGCACAATGTGAAGATTAATAAGGGGAAAACAACGTTGAAGACCAAGGCCATTGAATATCTGGTGTACTATATTTCAGGTAAGGGCTTTACTCCTTCTCACAAAAATGTAGCTGCTATAATAGATGCCCCAGCCCCAACATCAGTTGGGGAAGTACAGTCTTTTGTTGGGATGGTTACATGTTTTTGTAAGTTCGTGAAGAACTTTTCAACAAATAAAAAAAGGGGCTAGATTTAAGTGGGCAGCAAGATAGGAAAATGCTTTCAGGAATATTAAGCAGGAATTGATCAATTCTCCAGTGCTCACTAATTTTACAGGTAGACTTCCGTTAAAACTGGAGGTAGATGCTTCCCCAGTAGGAGTGGGGTGTGTATTATTACAGGAAGTAGATGGTCAGGATAAAGTAGTATATTTTGCTAGCAAGAAATTATCTCCTGCGGAACAGAATTATTCTCAGTTAGATAAAGAAGCCTTAGCTTTGGTATATGCTGTAAAAAAACTGAGGTATTTTCTGCTGGGGAGGAAATTTCTTGCTAGAACAGATCATAAACCCCTGCTAGGATTGTTTGGCAGAGGTAAGCAGATTCCAGTTAATGCCAATTCTAGAATTCAAAGATGGGCTTTACTACTCTCTCTGTTTGAGTATGATTTAGAGTTTAAGCCAGGCAAGGATGATGTAGTAGCTGATGCATTAAGTAGATTGCCTGTGACAGAAGAATTAAATTCCAGTGGAGTATGTTAACCTGGTGGAATCTATGTCTTTTGAGGATATTTCATTCCAGACTATTAGGAAGGCAACTGGTAGAGATCCTAAATTAAGTCTGTTGTTGAAAAATGTCAAATATGGTTGGAATGATAATTTGTTATTGTCAGAGTATGCTGCAGTGAAGGCTGACCTTAGTATTCACCAGGATGTACTCTTGTATAGGAATAGAGTGGTGGTGCCTGGGGAACTGAGATGTAAGATTTTGGAACAGCTGCATGTAGGCCATAATGGTATAAATGCTATGAAATCAGAAACTAGAAGTTGGGTTTGGTAGCCAAAAATAGACCAGGATATTGCTGAGGTAACAAAAAATTGTCATATTTGCTTTAAGAATTATCAGAAACCCCAGGCCCCAGTACTTTCTTGGCCATGCACTGGAAAACCCTGGTCTAGACTTCATGTAGATTATGCGGGACCTATGGATAATAAATATTACCTAGTGGTGGTGGATTCATACACCAAATTTCTGGATGTGCATGTGTGTAATTCCACCACATCATCTGTAACTTGTGAATTACTAAGGAAAACATTTTATAATTTTGGATTGCCAGACATAATTGTCTCAGACAATGCTCCTTATTTTGTTTCTGTGGAAATGGAGGATTTTTTTCGGAAAAATGGTATTAAACATGTAACACCTGCCCCCTATAATCCTTCTTCAAATGGTCTAGCAGAGAGAGCAGTGAGATCCTTGAAAGAAGGGTTAAAGCGGTTACGGAAGGTACTATTAATACAAGACTTTGTAGATTTTTATATAATCAAAGGAAAACTGTTCATTCTACTACTGGTAAATCTCCTTCTGAATTACTGTTTAATAGACACTTTAAAGTGCACATGGAAGCAGTAAAGACAGATCCCAATAAAGAGAAATCGGTAACTAGCTTGGCCAGTCAGTTGGCTCAGAGAGAGGAATTGTTGTTTAATGAGGGGGATGCAGTATATGCAAGGAATTTTGGAAGTGGAAAGCCCTGGGTGGAAGGGAAAATTAGGGAGGTCCTAGGCCGCAGGAACTTCACTGTGCAAGTGCAGAGTTTTGGGAACATTAATTGGAAAAGGCATGCCGATCAGCTCATGCCAAGGTTCACAGGGAATTTTGAAGACCCTTCAGGTGGGGGTGGGGCAACTAGTGATATCCATCCTTATAATGAAGGGATAGCAGCACCTGCAAGAGACCGGGAGGCAGAGCAAGGGGCAGTAGAGGGTAATGGGGATACAGTTAACCCTATGGACTCTACAAGGAGTAATTCAGAAGAATGTTTCCCAGAAGTAACAGGTTAGGACTTCCAGTTGAGAAAATCAGGAAGAGTCATACGACCGCCTGATAGACTTAACCTGTAGGGATATAGTTTATTTAAAAGGGGAGGAATGTTGGGATTGAGTACTACAGATGTTGGAGGTAGCATGTTTGGAGCAGATGCTCTTTTGTTTATGATCTTGTTAATACTATTTCATGTACCTGATAATGTTTTTGTTGTTGTTACTGGCGGAGAATAAAAACCATGTGGACGAAGATTGTTTGTCTGGCCAAAACCATAACAGACTAGGCTATAGGAACGTTGCAATATACGTTGAGGAGCCCATACTGTGCATGAAGTGTTCACGTTGGGGACATATGGCATGGAAATGCCAGTTTGACCCCAGGTGTCGGTATTGTTAGAAAAAACACGACTCGCGAGAGTGTAGAGTCAAGATTGAAAGAAGTGAAAAAATCATCCCATTTAGTTGCAACTGTCGAGACAGCCACAATGCTGGTTCTTCTCTATGCCCCATGAAGCCTCATCTGAAAGAGACTAGGTCGGGGTCTTACAAGCAGGATAGATGTATCCTCGCAGCAAGGAAAGATTGTGCAAGAGGAACATGGAGGAAACAGCTGGAAGCCAACGACAGCCCCTACGATCAATGTGTGGGAAAAAGGGACGGAGAAAGAAAAGGCGAGCTTAGGGAATGTACATCATGCAGTGGAAAAACTGAAACCTTTTGACGACAAGGTTCAGGACAATATGGTCACCTCTGAGGATGGTAATCAAATTTTAGAGTATCTAAAAAAACTAGATAAGAGGATTGAGGCATTGGAAAAATTGGCTATGGAAGGTAGACGGGGTGAAGATGGTGGTGAAACAGGACGTGTAACTGAAAGTAAAACGGGACGTGAAATGGAAAGTGAAACGTGCGTAGAAGAAAGTAATGATGTGCATGAGGTAACGATGATAGAGGATAGTCAGGAGAATACACTTTCTAGTAGTGTTCGCGGTGTTCAACCTCCTGTTGTGACAAATGGTGAAAGAACGGTTAAAGTAAAACGGGTTACAGAAATAACAAAGAAAATAGATATGAATAATATTACCTTCGATGTTAGTAGTAGTTGTGAAAGTGAGGAGAAAGAAAAAATGTTACGGTGTTGGAAGGAAGTTTCTAAGGTACTTTCGTATCTCATGGAATGTGACGGACAGGGCAAAGGTAGTTTTATTATTAATCATGGATGAAAGTAAATTGAGAATATTATCTTGGAACATTAATGGATTAAAAACTAGAGCGGTGGATGTACACTATTATACTCTTAGAGAGAATATTGACATAGTAGCACTCCAGGAAACTGGGGATAGGGATGGTAGCATTCTGAGGCTAAATGGCTATAGAGGCTTTCACTTATATGCTGATGGAGGAACTAGGGGTGTCTCATGTTATGTCAAAAGTACCATACCTGCCGAGTTAACTGGAATCCCTCAGAGATATAGAGGTATTGAAAGTATTAGCTTGCGGATACAATTAAAGGACCGAGAGTTAAATTTCATTAATCTATACATCTCTGATATCTCCCTTGATTTAAGATACTTGCCAGATTCCTTCTTTTCTGAAGATACACTTGTGGTAGGGGATTTTAATGCCAGACATCCAGCTTTAGGATCAAGGGGTAAAGCAAATAGGAATGGTTGCAGATGGTACCAGTTTTTGCAGGAACATGAAGATGTTCAACTGCTGGGCGAGCCCTCTCCTACTCATTTGAGGGGAGGGAGATTAGATTATGCTTGTTTAATAAATGCTGAGGGCATAGAGGGGAATTGTCTTACTGTGGATGAAATGCTAAGTGATCATTTTGCATTACAAATACAGCTTAAACTAGATAAAAAGCATGCCTGCCTTCAGAGGAAAAGGTTAAAGTTTAATGAGGGAGAATTAAGGGGTCGTGTTGGCCATATTAAGTCTTGGTATGATACTTATAAGCCAGTTTCGGCAGAAGCATTTTATGAAGATTTAATTAAGGAGGTAGATGTATTTAATGCAACATTGAACCGGAAACCATCTAGTATAAAAAGGCATCTCCCCAGAAAAGAAAATTATACACATGACAAGATGCTTAAGGGGTGGCTATTAACAATGAGGAGAGCTCACAGGGATTGGAATAAGAATGGTAGGACTGGGGAAGGGAAGAATGCTCTACTGGCAGTTGCTAGGCTATGCGGGGAGAAGCGAAAGGAAATTAGGAGCAAGTATTGGCAGGAATTTGCAGAGAAAGTTGGGAGTAACAGAAACTTGAAGGAAATCTGGCAAGACGTAAATAAAATAAGGGGTAAAAAGCATAATTTTGTTGCTCATCCAGACCCGCAAGGAATTGCAAATGGGCTCGTAAATAAATGGGCGGAAGCTGCCAAACTTAGTTCATTACCCGCTGTAACGAGAGAGTCATTAGATTCTTGGAAAGATCTAAGAAAGGATTTTATACTTATAGCAGGTAACAGTGGTGATGTCACTTGCACAGGTATTACCAGGGAAGAACTAATAACGGCGATTAAAGTTGGGAAATCTACCGCACCTTGGGAGGATGGAGTAACTTATGAAATACTTAATGAACTTGCCAATAATGACGAAAAGCCCACTTTTAGACCTCTTTAATATTAGTTATAAAGAGGGAAGTATTCCCAGTAAATGGAAAAAAGCTATGATCATCCCTATCCCTAAGGCCAATGGAGAGTATAGACCTGTGTCTTTAACCTCGTGTTTTTGTAAAATGATGGAGAGGATCATTTTAAATAGACTTTTATATATAATAGGTGATCAGCTGTCTAGTAATTTGTTCGGGTTCCTCAAAGGAAAAATTACCTCTGATTGTATTATTAAATGTCTAGCTAATGAAAATGATTATTATAGAATTTTCATTGATTTACAAGGAGCTTTTGATAAAGCCAACAAAGAGGTTATTTTATATGAATTAGCTAGTCTTGGTGTTAAAGGGAAATTATTGCGCTGGATAGGGGATTATCTTTACGAAAGGAAGGCTCAGGTGTGGTATCAAGGTTGTATGTCAGGTGTGAGGTCTTTTGAACTCGGCACACCTCAGGGAGGAGTGTTGAGTCCCACCCTGTTTAATGTACTAATGAATAAGATAGCATCTGAGAGATACTCAAATGGGGTAACTCCGATGAAATATGCCGATGATATTTTGTTTCAGGGCAAAGATATTTCAAAGGTTCAAACAGTGTTGGACAATTTCGAAAACCTGTGTCACCATATGGGACTGGTGGTTAATGAAAACAAAACTAAGTTTGAATGTAGAAGTCGGAGCCCCATTGTATTGAAAATAAACGGTAAAAATATAGAGAGAGTTAATATACATAAATATTTAGGCATATATGTTGGATATACCCATGAGAGTTTGGAAGCTGAGATGAACAGACTGTTGGGTCAATGTCGGAAGAGATTGCAACCTCTCAAGGCCTTGGCATGCTGTGGAAAGGGAGTGGGAGTCCCTGTGCTACGAATGATATACTTGAGTACTATAAGATCTCTTATTGATTATGCTGCACCTGTCATTTCTTTTTTTTGGTAAAGGTAGGATGGGCAAGTTGGAGAAGGTACAAAATGAAGCCATGAGAATTATCTTAGGATGCCCAAGAAATGCTATGATTGAGATAATGAGGATGGAGTTGAATCTGCAGAGTATTGGGGATAGAATTGAAGAGATAAATGTAGCCTCTGCCATTAGATTATTGAGAGGTGGGGGAGCTAATGAATTAATCCTCTCGTCTCAAAAGGTGGGAAGTAGTGAACAGTGTATGATGAAGAAGAGAGTATATATGAATAAATTATGTTATAAAGTATGATGTTATTACAGAGTGTATTGCTGTGCCCAAGAGAAAATTTACCCCACCATGGGAGGATTGTAATGTAGATGTAGTAATTACTCCCTTGCATAAGAAAAAAAGTATGTATGAAATAGGAGAGCTGAGGGCAACATATGATTGTATAATTAGAAAACTGCCTACAGAAAACACTCTACATGTATATTGTGATGGGTCAGTAGCTAGGGATGGGAAAGCAGGATGTGGAGTCTTGATCAGGGAGTACACTGACATCGGCACTGTAGATACTGTTATTGGACGCCGCTTAACTGACAATGTCTCTTCAACGCAGGCTGAACTCCAAGGAGTATTAGCAGGATTACAGGAAGTAGTCAAATGTGGTAAAAATGCTTGCTTCTTTATTGACAGCAGAGGAGCGTTAGAGTCTTTAAATAGCAGACGCCCAGTATATCAGAATATTGTGATAGAGTGTAGAGAGAATGTTAAGAGACTAGAAAAAACTGGGTATAAAGCCAGATTCATGTGGATCCCTTCACATGTGGGAATACTGTTGAATGAGGTAGTTGATGACACAGCGAAGAGAGCCACTGAAAAACTCTTGTTGATGTTGTATGTCAGTTAACCTTGAAACAAATAAAAACAAGAATCAAGATGATCCAGGAGGGTGAAGAAATGATAAAGAGAATGGCAATGGTGGACAGTAGTAACACACTTAAGAATTATTCAATAATAAATACAAATTCGTCCTTCACTTATGGTAAAGGAAAGTCTACTTGGAAGGATTCAATTTACATGAGATTAAGATTAGGATACAAATATATCTGGCAATACGGTGTTGATGCAACCTGTCCTCTTAAAAAGAACGTCAACAGTTGCCGTTTGACTCTACGGCTGTTTTTGGACGTTATTTTGTCTTAAACTACGTCTATTTTCGCTTCCATGGACTATCTCTTGTTATACACTGAAATACCACACTCTTATTATTCTATAACTCACTGACTATGCTCTGATATTTGTTCTTCAAGTAAAAATACATATATTTTTGCCTTAATTAGGCCATAATCCAGAAAATTCCAGCCCATCGATCTTCATATTTAGGAAAACATCTAATAAATTTGGAAATTAATTTTTCGTTCGCCGACAGTTTCCTGTTACTATTTAGTCTTTTATGCTTTAATGTCGCTGGTCATTGTGACTTTCCCAGGATTTATATATGTTTTGTAGTAGCATTTAGTCACACTACAGTAATTTAACTAATGGGAAACCTTTATAGTCGTCGTAAATTAGTAATAATCATTTATCAAATAATTAATTAGCAAACATGTACAACTTCTTATGTTACGACTTTTCGGTTAGGCCGTTCTGTTTGTTTACAATACAATACAATACAATACAATACAATTTTATTTAGGTAAGGTACATACATACAATAAATATTTACAAGGATTGTTTAACTTATAGGTATAGCTAGTACATACAATGCCTAAAGCCACTATTACGCAAAGCGTTTCGGGCATGATAAACTTAAATGAACAAGCTTAATACTAATTGAGCATAATGAGTAGAATGAAAACAAGAAATGAAAACATAGATGAAAAAGCAGCACAAATACAATTATGTCGACAAACAGCGCTCTTTAAAGAAAAAAACAGACATTGGTTGACAATAGAAGGGTAAGGTAGGTTACAGGGAATTTATTAGGTATAGCTTCGCTTTTAACTTAAACTGGTTGAGAGAGGTACAGTCTTTAACATGGTTGGGAAGGTCATTCCACATTCTGGGCCCCTTGATTTGTAGAGCATTTCTAGTTTGATTAAGTCGTACTCTAGGAATATCAAAACTGTATTTATTTCTGGTGTGATGCTCATGGGTTCTGATACAACCTTCTATGAAGCTTTTGAGATCAGGATTGGCATTATAGTTTAGCGTTTTATATATGTATAATACACATGAGAGAATGTGCAGTGACTTAATGTCTAACATATTCAGAGATTTAAGTAGGGGTACCGAGTGGTGTCTGGGGCCAGAATTGGATATTGTCCTAATAGCAGCTTACAACCCCAATGTTTCAAAAAACACAATACTTTTGATATATAAGTGACTAAGTATGCTCTATTACATGGTCCTCAATGAAAATTATGTTTTTATTTGTGTTAATTTGTCCATAATGAATAAGATTCGTTACTGTTGATCTTTATATTAAGAAAAACATCTAAGAAATTTGGTATTGAATTTTCGTTCAAATAAAGTTTCCAGTTACTATTTCCTAGTTATCCTTAAATGTAGGTGGTCATTATTTTACTGTTATGTATATAGAAATTTAGCATTATGCATTTATAATACAGAACAATTTGGTCCTTCCACTGCCTCATAATTATATAAAATTCATTGTGACAAATACTTGATAATTAAAATCAGAGTTTTTTGACAACTATAAAAAATCCTGTTGAAATCATGCCGTTTTGAGTTGTCATACGCTTCTTAGTAAATAATATTGTGTAATGTTTGGCACAATTTATCACTGTATTTACAAACTGTTTAAGTATTAATGTATTCATTTTTTTTTAATGTGTGATATGTTACTTAATCCTAAACTTCTTTTGCAACATATATATCAGATATAAATAATTGTCGCGAAACAGCGTATGAAAAAATAAATTTCCCCAAATGAAATTAGTGTATCGGCGATCGAGCGGCCATATTTAAAAGTGTGTAGCGAGTAGATTATCCCAATAATATACTCGCTCCAAATGCATTGTTAATATTCCTGTCAACCTTTGGAGATGAATGAGGTGAGGCGTTGCCTGGGCAACACGGTGAGGTGTTGCCCGAGCATATAAGCAGCGGTGTAGCGAACATTGGCTAGTCTACTTTCAAGTGTGGTCTAGAGCAGACACTTGCGAGATACTGTACCAACGCTCAGTGCGCTCAACTCACCAACGTATCACCGGTGTACTTCTGTATATTCGACCAAATATATATATAGTATCTTAGTGTCTGTGTTTATTGTCACCATACTTTACGTAACAATAGAACCGTTACATTGGTGACCCAGTGAGTGAAAAAGAACACCTAGTCACAAACTAGATCTTCGTCATGGATTTATCTACCAGGTTTCCAGCATACAACATGGACTCTCACTGGACCTCCACTGCTGCTGCTTGCTGTGGACTGCAGCCACCTGTCATGGAACGTTGCCAACACCCTTGCCACAGCTATGATTTTCATCGCGATCGTCTCTGCATTTTCATCTACTACGGCTTGCTGCTCCACGATCACTACTCACTCATCTGGCAGCCTCATCAGTAACTACATGATGTGTGATCTACAGCCTGTCCTGCCGACTCTCCGTCGCTGCCAGGGCACTGCTTGTTCTACAGGGGCGCCCACGAAAGCTGCTCTTTCGTCAGATTCATCTACACGTTCACTGCATTCTGATACTCTGCCGACTCAAGCACTTTGCGCAGTACAGGACTTACAGCTTGCGTTTCCGACTCTTCGTCGCCTCCAGGACAATTCACCTCTAGCAGTGATTACCTCGTTGTCCTAACTACGTACCTACATTACCTCCTAAATGTCCTGGTGCCCGAGCCCATCCGCCCCGAATCTAAATGCTCCACCAGCGACCCAAGGACGCAACAATTATGCACATTCTTCTCTCCTGCTACACCGAGCTTGTCCACACACTGCCTACATCTTTTGGTACCAGACTACAATTTCCACAGTCAACAATGTAGTACTCGGCGTGTACAGTCCTAATCAACCCAAGACGCTACAGCTTCGACACAGAGCAGGCAGCAGACTACGACCGCATCGAGCCGCCACGCTCTCGCTCCCCGAGTTCAGACACTCACAATTCTCAATCGAGCCGCCACGCTCTCCCACATAGAGCTCCACGACTCCGGCCTCACTCAGTTCTCTGCTCTGCTCCAGGCTTCGTCTCAACGTCTGCGACACTGCTAAATCCAGAGACACATCCGCCGACTACGCAGTTCACTTTTCTACCACAGTTACCAGCAACACCGCCACCTACGACAACGGACGATCCTGTACGACC
This sequence comes from Procambarus clarkii, assembly GCF_040958095.1. NCBI lineage: Eukaryota > Metazoa > Arthropoda > Malacostraca > Decapoda > Cambaridae > Procambarus > Procambarus clarkii. The sequence continues at coordinate 54,835,782 of NC_091155.1, forward strand.
TCTCACCCTACAACCCCAGTTACCAGCCGCACCACAACCTGATCCTGCGACGACGGACGATCCTGTGCGACCTCCCACCCTACGACCCCAGTTAGCTGACATCAGCGAAGAGGAGGAAGTTAACTTTGATGGTTATGTAACGCGAGCAGGGCGTACAATTCGCCGACCAGCTAAGTTCCTTGATCAAGTATTTTTCCTTTCATCCCCTGGGAGGGGGAGTTCTGTAGCGAGTAGATTATCCCAATAATATACTCGCTCCAAATGCATTGTTAATATTCCTGTCAACCTTTGGAGATGAATGAGGTGAGGCGTTGCCTGGGCAACATGGTGAGGTGTTGCCCGAGCATATAAGCAGCGGTGTAGCGAACATTGGCTAGTCTACTTTCAAGTGTGGTCTAGAGCAGACACTTGTGAGATACTGTACCAACGCTCAGTGCGCTCAACTCACACCAAAGTATCACCTGTGTACTTCTGTATATTCGACCAAATATATATATAGTATCTTAGTGTCTGTGTTTATTGTCACCATACTTTACGTAACAATAGAACCGTTACAAGTGTATACTCTTGTCACTGTTCTGACATTAGTTTTCGATGTACGTATTTCATTTTTGTACCAATGTGTTCGCAATAGAATGTTCTAGACGAACATAAGTATAAAACGTCACATAAGGATGTGTTCGACCGGCAACATATATAAAAACTACGTCGATTATACTCATCGTGTCAATAATACAATTGTTTTACCACGCTGATTCAATGCCATACTGTTTTCTCAAATAAGCTCTTTGGCTATTAGAGAAAACGTAAATTTCATGGCAAACATTTGTAAACTATCCCCAAGTAGATTGGATCGAAATTGGAATTTATACAAATATTTTTTCTCGTGTTGCCCGCCAGTGTCACCCTTGAGTAACCAGAAACGAATATAAAAATGCCTAGGCTAACTCATCCTAATCCTTGCACAAGCCCTCCAGAATTTCTTTATTGAAGATCAGCAAAAAATTATTGCGCAGCTCATATAATACAGTTTAAGAATGGGATTTCCTTGTTCTAAAGGAATGAAAATGACACTGCCTTAATTTCAGTCGATTAAGGCAGTGTCTGGGATGCTCCAGGTGCCCGTACCTGGTGCTCGTGCACCAGGCACGGGCGATAGTGTACGTTTAATTGTTCTTTTAGTGTAAATAACGGAATAAAATGTAAGACATAGTCTGCAGATCTTTTTCCGGATGTCTTTTAATTTTTTTTCCTAAAGAAAACTAAGATATTGCGAATTTTGCTTAACAAGTACATTAATTATTAACTTTTTGTCATTATTATTGTTATAATTAAAAGAATTACACCTTGTTTTTTGCTTATGTACAAAACATAGTCTAATAACCACAGTTCGTTGCCCCTAAATCAACACAATATAACCAGTTTACTCATGTCATCGTCCCTAAATCAACAAAAACAACCAGTGTATTATTGTAAATATTTATGTCTTAGGATTTCTTAGCAATGGTAAGACATTTTTAAGACTCTGGTTTTAGGTTAGATTAACCTTCGTATTTTGTATACGAACTGAACGACCGGGCTTCACAACAAAAACATGGCCACATCAGTTGGATTATTCCGGTAATATTGAACTACTGTTCATTGTTATTAGTTTAACAATACTGTTAGGGAATGTCATAAGAGTTAGGGAATGTCATAAGAGTAGTCATAGGGCAACAAAAGATACCCAGCTTCTGGGTACGGGATCTTTGCCCGAAACGCTATGCGTGCTAGTGGCTTTACAATAATAATAATAATTTATTTAGGAAAAATATATACATAGATGCAGAGTTACAGTACAAACATTCAGCTTGATTTATAGATAAAGGTAGTACATACAATACCTAAAGCCACTAGTATGCATAGCGTTTCGGGCAAGATTGTAAAATCATCATTATTCCTATTTTCTCTCTTAACCCCCAGTGTACCTTCTTGTATCTAAGAGAAGGATTTATAAATAATTTATTTATTTATAAATTTATTTATAAATATTATTTATTTATAAAATATATTATTATTTATGGTTATTTATTTATAAATAAATAACCAGGGTTTTTTATGCGGCTGTGCTGAAAGCCTGACGTAAAATAAATCATTGTGTCGGAGAACAGGAAGCTACAAATTAGGCTTATATTGAGGTTCCCCCCTCCCTCCTTTTCCCCCAATTACGGGTCTGTCTAATTACCACAAGCTACCAGAAGCTACCAAAGCTTCACAAAGCTTCCTGGCTTCCCTTCCGTTAGTAATGAATAAATATGATATGTTAGGCTGACCTTACCTAACCTAACCTAATCAAACGTAACCAAATCTAACCTAACCAAATCTAACCTAACTTAACCAAACCTAACCTAACCTAACCGATGCTTGGATCGTCGACTTGATTTGGTGTCACCATTTCTTTATTTTCGTCTAATTTCTTTATAAAAAGATACTTTTTCAGATTAAAATTATGTTTTTTCGTGTTGTACATTCAGTACCAACATTATAATGAGTAAATATATCTTATTTATTCATTACTAACATATTGCCAGGAAGCTATGTGAAGCTTGTGTAGCTTGTGGTAGCTTGTAATTAGACAGACCGCCAATTACTGGTGGAGTAAATCAGCCTAGCCTACTTCTTCCTAGCATAACCTAGCCAACACTAGCCAAGCCTAGTCTACCCTTGCCTAGCCTAGCAAACAGCCCTTGAACCCCCTACTGTTAAGACTCTGCTCTCTGATTGTACCTATGACACCTATTATTAATTTCCTTCTGTATCTTTAGCTCCAGTATGTTGTTATATTATGCTGTGCAAATTTGGGACCTGGCCCTCTAGTATCTTACATATATGTATTATTTGATACCATTCTTGTCTCCTGTCCAGAGAGTACATTTTGAGAGCTTTGAGACGGTCTCAATTATTTAGATTTTTTATCATTTATATGTTTGCTGTTTATGGTCTCTTTATTTCCTCTAATTCAGAGATTTCTCCTGTTCAGAAAGGGGGAGTCAGTACCGAGCAATACTCAAGATGGGACAGCACCAGTTATTTGAATAGTATTAGCATTACTGTGGGTGGGGTCTTTGAATTTTAACATTCTCATAAACCATCCCATTATTTTTCTGGCCGCCACTATATTTGCTCGGTTATGTTCACAAAGTGTGAGGTCGTCAGACGTCGTAATTCTCAGATCTCTTGCATGTTTTTTCCTTCTTAGAGTAGGTCTGATTGTGTCCTGTGTTCCTTGTTTCATTTAGTTTCCTCGTTTCTACCATACTTCAGCACATGTAACTTATCACTGTTAAACATCATGTTATTTCTGTTTTTTCAATGTCTCCTACAGTGCCAATTTTCTTGTGTCTTCTGTATCATCTGTAGAGTTTCATTGTTCCAATGTGTTATAAAATACATGCACCACCATCTTAGTGGTGCATATATGCATTCTACCTTGCATTTATATGCAAGGTAGAAAAATATGCATGAAAAAATATATATGAAAAATATGCATTTTTGTTTTTTTATAATTAATCTAAACTGATGCTATTGTATATCTGTTATTAATATATATTTTTTTTTAGGTAAAATTTAAATCAGACAACATTATCAATTGCAACATTACAACATTGTCAACAATTCTATCTGAGAGAACATTACAGCAATGGCTTCCAGTAATTCAAGTAAGTTACATTATAATTGTGATTTGTATATAATATACACTTTAAATTTTATTTTTGTAGGTTATTAATTTTATTTGGGTGTAAGTTCATATTATCATTAGATATAGAGTATAAAATCTTAATTTTTTGTCAATTTTGTCTGTTAGAATTGCATATCTATTTCAAACTTTATTAATACCACAAAATGTTAGTTAAGTTGAATATTAATTTAATATTATTGGAAGATCAAAAAACTTAGTCAAATAAGTATTTGAGTCACAATTCAATTATTTGCATTTCACAAATTGCAATTTTGATTTACACTGAAAATTCCAGATTATTCGTCTCGTATTTAAACATATTAAATTTGGTTTACATTTGTAATTAATAAAATCTGGCGCTGTACAGGTTCTCAATAATACAATCACAATTCTCCGCTCAGTCTTCTGTAGCACTGTACTGCTTTGTGCTCTTTCATTATCCCTCAAACCGCTAGGGGCCCAAATGGAATTCACACCCACAGGCGCAACAAAAAAAAAAATCCAAAAAATTCTTTTGTCTTATAGAAGTGTTCATTTTTGTTCCCTGATCACGGAAAAAATAACAAAAAAAATCGTAGGTTGCATATTTTAGCCGAAATAGGGTAGGGAAGTGTGGCAAAAAAGGGGCGTTGGCAGAGCCTTCGCCAGACGAGGTCTGCTCAGCCCGAGCTGTCAGACAGCAGTTGTCACAAATATATTATTACCTAATTATTTCAATGTCTCTGATTGATTTTTTCTTAATTTTTTGGCAGATATATTAATCCATACAGTGAATTGTGGTATATTTATATTATAAAATGTGTGAACCATCGCTGTACTCAAAATTATGGTGTGCATATTAGTGATTCAATTATTATGTTCATAAAACAATAAACAAATAGTTTTGCTGTTGTTACACTATATACACAGGTTATATATAAGTATTTGCATGTTTTGTACACCATAACGAACTACTAAGTTGGTCTTGTGAGTCAAAAAGCAACGAGGAGTGATCGCCAAACACCAGCGAGCCACTCACTGCCACTCCCTCCCTCAACACCACCTCACTAACCCTCATTCACCTCCCACAATACTCTTTCTGTATTTATTCACTATACACAGACGTTATATATACGTATTTACATGTTTTGTTCACCATAACTGTACATCTAAGCTTGTATGGTGAGTAAATGCCATAAGACGTAGCTACTCACACAGTCAGCTGTTCGGAGGCCGCCCTCAAGGCCAGACGCACTAATATTTGTCCTCCAACAATATTGTTTGTGGTGTTATTACGCTATATACACACATTATATATAAGTATCTACCTGTTTTAGGCCTCCGAATGCATGATAGAGCTGATAAGTTACCCAAAGAATCTGCCTTTAAAGGAGCCGTTGAGTGTAACCTTGGATTGTCAATGAACAATCTGAGAGCAGCAGTACACCGAGAACTTCAAAAAGATCTTGTAGATCTGAGGCAAAGTGAAATTGACACCAGTAATTCCATCTATCATCATACTATCATGCAAGAGGAGCCACACATCAATGGATCATCCAATAAAATCAGCAGACTTCTAGATTTTACTACTGCTCGGCTTAGACTCGGTTACAAGTATCTCTGGGAATTCTCATTATCTGCTGATGTAGACCTGACCAAATGTAAACTGTGTCAACAAAATTATCCGCACACCCTCCGTCACTATGTGATGGAGTGCGAAAAGATACGTGAATTTAGAGAATTCTATAACCAATGTTCCAGCGATGTGTCAATATTTCATTCAAAATGATCTGCTACCAGAAATGTTAGCCAAATATCCTCAGTTTGCTAATTGTAGGTAGTAACTAAGTGATTGTAACCTATCCACCGCTGCCCACTGGATGGGGGGCGGTGTGCAGGACAAACATATAAATTTTGACACTAGCTCTCCACATATGTCAGTTGCTTAATTTAGAACCTGTACTTGAGGTCAATCTCGAACCCATTGTTGATGTGGTGACTTATATTGAATTTTGTAACTAGCTCATCAAGATTGTAACTTGCTTAGCTAAATGAATTGTGGGGTTCAGTCCCTGAGCCCATTATGTGCCTCTGTAACCCTTTCCACTACCGCCCACAAGATGGGTATGGGGTGCATAATAAATGAACTAAACTAACTAACCTGTTTTATTCACCATACCTGAACAAATAAGCTGGTATGGTGCCCAAAGACCATAGTAGCCATCAGTAAACACCATGCCAAGTTGTGCAGACGACACTCCTCCCTCACCAAAATGGCGGTTCCCAACCTACTCCTCTCGCTGTTGTCACACTCTATACACACGTTATATATAAGTATCTACATAATGGTGGCCACACACAGTCAGAAGATGACGCCACAACCCTCCCTCCACAGCCTTACTCCTCCCTCCATGGAGCACAGCGCTAAATATCACCACAATCCTGCTATTATCAGTATCCTGGTTAGTTTTATCACAGTCAGGGGGCTTCAGTAATACTATCACTGCTAAATAATAGCAGTATCATTTATATTATGGTATTTGTAGGCGATGCTGTGGTCACAAGCTGAACAGCAGTGCTGTGAGCTCGTGCTGCGTGCGCCAGCCTTGGTGGCTTGCTCAATACTGACGCTGTAACACCCAAGAATGTTGGCCTGGATTTTTTTTCTAGGTGGCATCTGGCAACTATTGGTCATGGCTGTACTATAGCTGCCCCTATCCCAGGCGGGGCGTTTAAATTATAGCGGTAGACACGAAATCATATATAAATGATGTGCGCGGTTTCGGTTTTGTCACTGATATCATTTATATATGATATGCGCGGTTTGAGGGTTAAGCTGCTACTGTGTTTCTGGGGGGAGCCCCGTCGGCTCCCGGAGCTATCCCAGGCTGATATGCTAACACCTGAGGTGTTCCTCAGGGCAGCATACTTGGCCCTCTCCTCTTTCTCATCTACATTAATGACCTTCCAAATGCCTCCCAACACCTCAAACCAATTCTATTTGCTGACGACACAACCTTCATTTACTCCAGTCCTGACCCCCTTGCTCTAAATGCCACAGTAAATACTGAGCTAGAGAAAGTCCATCTTTGGCTAACTGCCAACAAACTCACCCTTAACATTGACAAAACGTTTTATATTCTGTTTGGCAATAAATCCTCTAATCAGATAAATCTCAAAATAAACAATACCCAAATTTGTAACAAATTAGATGGCAAATTCCTTGGCGTTCTCATCGACCACAAGCTGAATTTCCAGGGACACATTCTAAATATATCAAAAAAAGTTTCAAAAACTGTTGGCATTCTTTCTAAGATCAGATATTATGTACCCCGCCCTGCCCTGGTTACTCTCTATTACTCCCTCATCTATCCATACCTCAACTATGGTATTTGTGCTTGGGGTTCTACTACCCAAAATCATTTACGTCCTCTAATTACCCAACACAAAGCTGCTATTAGGACAATATCCAACTCTGGCCCCAGACATCACTCGGTACCCTTACTCAAATCTCTGAACATGTTAGATATTAAGTCACTGCACATTCTCTCTTGTGTATTATACATATATAAAATGCTGAACTGTAATGCCAATCCTGACCTCAAAAGCTTCATTGAAGGTTGTAACAGAACCCATGAGCACCACACCAGAAATAAATACAGTTTTGATATTCCTAGAGTACGACTTAATCAAACTAGAAATGGTCTACAAATCAAGGGACCCAGAATGTGGAATGACCTTCCCAACCATGTTAAAGACTGTACCTCTCTTAACCAGTTTTAGATAAAAACTGAACACTACCTAATAAATTCCCTGTAACCTACCTCACTCCTCTATTGTCAACCCATGTCTGTTATTTTTTTTAATCAACACTGTTTGTCAATCTATTGTATTTGTGCTGCTTTTTAAGTCATGTTCCCCCTTTTTTTTTTATCTTTATTTGTATTTGTTCTCAACACTTTTTATTCTTTATGCTCAATTAGTATTAAGTTCTAGATATTAATGTTTTTCTTGCCCGAAACGCATTGCGTAATAGTGGCTTTCGGCATTGTATGTACTAGCTCTATCTATATATCAATCCATTAATGTAACATCCCTTGTATGTATGTACCTTACCTGAATAAACATATTTATATTTATATTATTTATAATGTCAGACTTTGGCATCAGTCATGTGTATGGAGTTCTTAGGCCTACCGGGGACCACGGCCAGAACCGGGCCCCCTTAGAGATGCAAGGGGAGCAATGGCCTATAGAAGCCCCCGTGTGGTTGGAAGCATTCTATGTCTGCCATCGACCGGAACAGGCACCCAGAAAGGTAAGCGCCTCAAAACAAACCCCTATTCTGGTTAAAATTGCTACCAAAAACCGAACTAGTGGATAGAACTCCCCAACCGAAAACAAGCAAACTAGTGTGACGTCACACACCACCGCGCCGCTGTCTGCGCAGCTCCCCCCTCCCCGGGAGGGGGAAGGGGGAGCCCCAGACCCCCCCGCGCCGGCTACCCACACCTCAATTCTTGAGGCTGATGCTATAGGCGATGGTCGTGTGCTCTGGCTCCGGTGTCGCTACTGTACTGTGTTTTGCGTGTGGTGTTGGTTTTGTGGGTGCGAGAGCCAGGAGTTATCTTCAGTACTCGGGCTGCATGCGCCTAGGGCTGCCTTCCCTAGGTGCCCTGTAAGTACTGCCCTTGGGGCTTGGGGCCACCTTCCACAGGCTTCTCGGGGTCTGCCTCTGCAGGTCCGTTTTACCTTTCGGTTTTTCGGCCGCCTGTTGGGCTCTTGGGTGTTCTGTTCTCCCTTGTTACCGGCAGGTAAGAGGCAGTTTGCACTGGTAGGGGCGCAGGGTGCTGCTCAGCTTGTATTTCCCGACATCGCGGCCGGCTCTGTTCCTTGGGGTTCGCTGTCCTATTGCGGGGTTTTGTTTTTCTTTTTGTTTTTGCCTTGTGGAGGGTTCTGTCATTTTATTCAGTTTGTTTTTGCCCTTCCACTGTTCTCCTCGGTGGTGCCCCCTGCTAGGTCCCCGTGAGTGTACACGTCCCTGGGGTTCAGCTTTAGAAGTTTGCTTGGTAGTTTTGGGTGCCGGTTTGCAGCACCCTGCCTAGGACTACCTGAGCGCGAGTCCTCTTAAAGTAAACGCTCAGGACCCTGGGAATCCCCTAGGGGGCGCGTGGGTCCGATGGATGTGACCCCAGAGTCCCCACTCGCTGTGTGCGAGTTTGAGGGTTGCTCGGTCCCCTTGTCTCAGGGTGACCCTCATTGTTTTTGCCTCTGCCACGCTGCCTGTTGGGTCGGTGATACTTTCGACCCCGAGTCCTGTGAGTGTTGCTGCTTGCTTGTGACTCAATTTACCCAATCCTCTGATGATTCTATTCGGATACTGGCGGCGCGTGCGTTGCAGTCTAGGTCTCGTCTGTTGCAACGCGCTCGGTTGGTTGCTTCCCCGGATGCCCCGGGGCTGCCCCGCTTTGTTTTTCGAGACCCGGACTTGGGGGTGGGGGTCGCTTCGATCCTGGTTTGGTCCGCACCTCCTCGTCCATCCCCTTCTGTTCGTTCTGGTCCCCCGCCCCTGCTTCCGGCCCCGAAGCGTCTGAGGGTTTCGGGGTCGGAGCAGTGGTTACTTGATCTCTAGACTCGGGCAGCTTCGCGGGTGCCCCTTCCGGAGGGGCGGCAGAGGCATTCGAGTCTTGTCTCCCGGCCGAAGCTTCAGGGTCTGACCAGTGGGCCCCCCTTCCTCCAGCTTTTCCGGCTGCTCCGTCCTTGTCTTGTGGGGTCGGGGCTTGGGGAGAGAACTCGGCCTCGGGTCCTCTGGTGAAGGACCTCGAGGCTGGGGAGGGGCTGACTTGGGGGCCTTGGGCCCCGCTGGACCCCGCCTGGGTTTTTCCTCCCACTGAGCGGGGATTATTGTTACAAGGAGTGGGGTTTTCTTTTCCCCCCTCTGCGTACGAGTTGGATTTGGTGTCGGCCACCCCCGGGTTCGGTTCCGTGTTCCCCCGGGTACGTCAGTTCCGTCCTTCCAGAGGTTTTCGGCTTATCGCATCCAACCTGGTGTGGTGCGAGCGGCCTTTGTAGCTTACCTCCTGCGTGACCCGGATTATGCCTCGGAAATGGATCCGTCCACGTTCAGGTTTGGGACTTCGTTCCCTTTCTGGCTCCGTTACGAGGTTCCGGAGTCGTCCTGGCTAGCAGACTGCCCCTTGTTTGGTCTGGATTCCTGGCATTCCTTCTGTCGTTCACGCAAGCTGGAGTGGCGGGAAGCTTCCACGGTGCTTCAGGTTTTCCTGGGGGGGCGAACTTGAGTACTTGAATGAGTGCTTGTTTGCCCCTGCCCTTCCCCGCGATGTATTCGTTATTCAGCTCCATGTGCAGGTTCCCTCTCTTTCGGCGGGGCTCGTTGCGGAGGACTTGCGCGCCCGGGGCCTTTTGAGTTCGGCCTTGCAGTTCTTTTCCCTCCTGGAGCTGTCTTTGGATTGGCTCGTGGAGGATGTGGGGTCGCTAGGGTCCGTCCCGGGGCCGGCACCTTGTCCTTGGCTGCACGTTCATCGGCTGCCTTGTTGAAGCTGTTCACGCCGATTTTGCGGGATGCGGTTTCCCTGTTTTATGCTTCCCGTCTCGCGTGTCGGCAGGCAGTGCTGGATTCCTCCGTGGAATCTGCTTGGGCTCTGGCTCTTAGGCGTTCTTCACCTTTTTTTCCTCTCCTGTTTGCGGAGTCGGCCGTGGCGCAGTTTATTCAGGCTGCGTCGGCGGCTTGTCGTCCGATGTCGGACTTGTTGGTTTTCCGGGGGTCCCGGGGTGGGTCTTCCCGGAAAGGTCGTGCCAGGGCTCGTGGTTCCTCTCGTCGTGGTAGGCCTCTGGTGTCAGGTTCGGGGTTCCTCCTGCGGACCCTCCCTCGTCTGGTCGGCGCGGTGTTCCCGCTGTGCGGGGTTCTGGGTCTCGTAAGGGTCGCCGGCCCTTTCGCGGTTTGCCCCCTTGACGGGGCGATGGGGGGGCAGCTTGCACTGTTTGCCCGCGCCTGATCCCACGATTCGTGGGCCTTTCGGGTCGTGTCTCGCGGCCTGCGGTGGCGTTGGGTGGCCCCTCCCTCCTTTGGGGGGTCGGGGCTGGCAGGGCAGGTTTCTTCCCCTGCGCTCTGTCGAGTCGTCTTTGAGTGGGTACGCTTGGGCGTCGTCGAAACGACGTCGTCCCTCAGATGGGTTTCCCGTCTGTTTCCGGTTCCGAAACGGGACTGCGCGGACCTGCGGTTCATTCTGGACTTGTCCCGTCTGAACCCCTGGGTTCATTGCCCCTCCTTTCGGATGACTACGCTGTGTCAGGTTTGGCTCCTCTTGGAGCCGGGAGCTTGGATGGTGTCCCTGGACCTCCGGGACGCTTATTGGCATGTCCCGATTCATCCGCGGTTCAGGGACTGGCTCGGTTTTGTTGTGGGGTGTCTGAGTTACCGCTTTCGTTGTCTCCCGTTCGGGTTGAACCTGGCACCTCGCGTGTTCACGCGCCTTACACGGGTTGTGGTGGCTCGTTTGCGTCTCCTAGGTGTTCGGGTGTTGGCCTACCTCGACGACTGGCTGGTTTGGGCTCCCTGCCAGTCAGCTTGCTTGCTAGCCAGGGATTTGGTTCTTTCCCAGCTCGCCGAGTTCGGGTTCTTGGTGAACTGGAGGAAGTCCCATCTGGTTCCCTCTCAGGTTCGGACTTGGCTGGGTCTCGTTTCGGACTCTCGAACCGCCTCCTTGTCTCTCCCTCCGGAGTCTCTCCTGCGGCTGCGGTCCCACCTTCGTCTGTTTCTGGAGGGCCCTCGGGTCACAGCCCGAGGGGCTGTGCGGGAGCCTGAACTTCGCGATATTGGTCTACCCGCCGGGTCGGGTTTGGCTTTGACGGCTGTTCTGGTTCCTTCGGGGTTCCCCCTTCCGCCTCTCTCGCGATCGCAGAGTTCGACCCCCGGGGGCCTTGCATCGGTTGCTGCGTCACCGGCTTCCTCTTCGGGTTTTTCGGGGTTCAGTGCCTTGGCGCCTACCCGAGCCCTCGCTCGATGTGTACACGGATGCGTCGTCTCTCGGCTGGGGTTTTGTGACCAGTGCTCACCAGGCCGGCAAGGGGCGTTGGGATCCGTCCTTCCGTCGAGCTCACAGCACGGTGCGGGAGTTCGCGGCAGTGTGGTTTGCTCTGGGGAGGATTCAGGTGGCCCTCGGAACGACGATTCGGCTCCATTCGGACTGCTCTTCGGTGGTTTATTGCCTGAACCGCGGGGGTTCGATGCGGTCCTTGTCTCTTTGGGGTTGGTCGCTTCGGGTGACTCGTCTGCTGAATTCTCGGGGTTTGGCTCTCCTGGCGGTTCACGTACGGGGCGTGTCCAACGTCTTGCCGACGCCCTGTCTCACTTCGTTCCCCTCTCCACGGAGTGGACGGTCGACGACGAGTCCTTCCGTTGGCTTTGCCAGACGTTCGGGCGCCCCAAAGTGGACCTCTTCGCGTCAGCGTGGTCGCGGCGTCTTCCCGTTTATGCGGCGCCCTTCCCCGATCGCGAGGCCTTCGGGGTCGATGCCTTTCGGCTAGACTGCTCGAGGTGGGGGTTCCTGTACCTCTTTTCCCCAGTTCAGCTGTTGCTCCAGGTCCTGACTCTCTTAGAGACTTACCAGGGGAGAGTTGTCCTTCTGGCCCCTTGGTGGCCGGCCCAGCCTTGGTTTCAGGCGCTGGTTGCTCGGTGTCCTAACCTGAGGGTTTTCCCGCGGCTCCGCCTCTTTCAGCAGATCGGGCCAGTACGTCACATGGCTGGTTCGGTCTTCTCCTCGAGTCTTCGCGTATGGTTTTTTTTGACTCGAGTCTATCATCATCTCTATGGTGATCAGATGGCCTCCTTGTTGGTGGCCCACCTGAGGGCTTCTTCTCGGCGGCAGTATGAAGTTTCCTGGCGGTCCTTCCGTTTCTTTTTGCGTCTTCATCATGTTAGTTCCTGGTCTGTTCGGGTGGTCTTGTCCTTCCTCTCGTGGTTGTTTCAGGACCGTCATCTTATGCCTAACACTGTCGCTTCGTATCGTGCGGCGCTCGCGGAGCCGCTTCAGCTTGCTTTCGGTATCGATTTTAAGTCTACGCCATTTCGCAAGCTGTCTCGTGCATTGTTTCACCTCCAGTCTGCTCATGCGTCGCCTGAGCCGTCCTAGCTAGCTGGTCTTTGGACAGAGTGCTCGCTTTCCTTTCATCTCCTCGTTTCGTTGTGGCCCCTTCGGTCCAGGATTGTTTTTCCAAGGCACTTTTCTTGTTGGCTTTGGCCTCTGGGGGTCGGGTAGGGGAGCTCCATGCTCTCCTCCGGCGCAGGGGTTTCTGCTCTTTTGGTCGTGGTGATTGTTTTGTTCGTTTGCAGCCGTCTCCTTCTTTTCTGGCGAAGAATGAGACTGCTGCGTTCCGGAGGGGTCCATGGGTGGTTGATGCTTGGTTGGTCAGGCCGGGGGTGCATCATGTTTTGTGTCCGGTTGCAGCGCTTCGCCGTTATTTGCGCGCCACAGCTTCTGTGTCCGGGGACGCGCTGTGGGTTGATCCGGTTTCCCTTCTTCCCTGTTCGCGGGTTTGGGTTTTTCAGGTCGTCCGCAGGGTTATTAAGTCCAGCCAGCCTGCGGTCTATCCCCGTGCCCATGACGTTCGTAAGTTCGCGGCTCTTGCTGCCGTCTTTGGGAATATGTCTTGGTCTGATATTCGGGCGCGGGGTTTTTGGCGGTCGAACAGGGTCCTGGCTGCTCGTTACCTTGTGAATGTCCGTAGGCCTCGTCGGGCCTGTGTTGCTTTGGGTCGGCGGTTGCAGCCAGTTGTCTCGGCTTCGAGTTGAGGAGTGAGCGACGACCGCCTCCCGGGTAAGTCCCTCTTTTTTCTGTCTGTGGGTAGTTAGCTCCGGGGAGCCGACGGGGCTCCCCCCAGAAAACTAGCGTTGAATGTAATGAAACGCCATTTTCTGGGTGAGTCCCGGAGGCTCCCCAGCATCCCTCCCTCCCTCCGGTCGGCGGTTTTTTCGCGTTTTTGACATCCAGCCTCAAGAACTGAGGTGTGGGTAGCCGGCGCGGGGTGTCTGGGGCTCCCCCTTCCCCCTCCCGGGGAGGGCGGAGCTGCGCAGACAGCGGCGCGGTGGTGTGTGACGTCACACTAGTTTGCTTGTTTTCGGTTGGGGAGTTCTATCCATTAGTTCGGTTTTTGGTAGCAATTTTAACCAAAATAGGGGTTTGTTTTGAGGCGCTTACCTTTCTGGGTGCCTGTTCCGGTCGATGGAAGACATAGAATGCTTCCAACCACACGGGGGCTTCTATAGGCCATTGCTCCCCTTGCCTCTCTGAGGGGGGCCCGGTTCTGGCCATGGTCCCCGGTAGGCCTAAGAACTCCATACACATGACTGATGCCAAAGTCTGACATTAGCATATCAGCCTGGGATAGCTCCGGGGAGCCTCCGGGACTCACCCAGAAAATGGCGTTTCATTACATTCAACGCTGGTTTTTTGTATTGTTTATGAATGACGCAAAAGTTGGACAGCTTTTAAATTCAATAGGGAGTGAGTTCCATGGACTGGGTCCGTTTGTTTATATATATATATATATATATACATATATATAATATATATGTATATATATATATATATATATATATATATATATATATATATATACATATATATATATATATATATATATATATATATATATATATATATATATATATATATATATAAATAAATAAATAAATAAAAGAAAATATATATAAAAAAATCCAACCTGAAGTTCATGCCTTCTTTACTCAGGAAAGTCTCATCCGTTTATCAAAGAATTTTTAAATATATTTTCATATATTGATTTATTGGGGTTCTATTACATGGCCAGGAAGAATTTCAGATCCGGATTAACATTAAGAAATATTTTTTTTGTACATTTATGTAGAACAATTTCTTTAGTATTTTACCATCCATGTATTTAAAAGCAATTCTGAAGTTAGAAAGTGTAGCATAGGCTCCTCGCACAACATTCTTTATGTGGTCCTCAGGTGATACTTTTCTATCTAGAACCATCCCTAGATCTCTTTTTTTTATCAGAATTTTTTAAGGATTTCTCACATAATTTATAGGTTGTGTGGAGTCTATGTTTTCCTATTCCACATTCCATAACATGACATTTATTCACATTAAATTCCATTTGCCAAGTGGTGCTCCATACACTTATTTTGTCCAGGTCATCTTGAAGGGTATGCCAATCATCTAAGTTTCTTGTTCTTCCTATTATCTTAGCATCATCAACAAACATGTTCATATAATTCTGTATTTCATCTGGTAGATTGTTTATGTAGACAATGAACATCCTCGGTGCAAGATCTGAGTCCTGTGGTACTCCACTTGTAACATTTCTCCAGTCTGATACATTGCCTCTGATTACTGCCCTCATTTTCCTATAAGTCAGAAAAGTTTTCATCCATGTTAGAAGCTTACCTGTCACCCCTCTAATATTTTCCAGTTTCCGGAACAACCTCTTTATGTGGAACTCTATCAAAAGCGTTTTTTAGGTCCAGATAGATGCTGTTGGATATTTCCAACACCGAATACAAAACTGTTGTATTCTCATTACTTATTACTAACTATACTAATTATTGTAGTAAGTAAAATTAACTACACGTAGAATTCTCATGTACTAATAATTCCATCTGTACAGTAGGTTAGAATTCTCACGTCACCTGACGCCAGTATTGCGTCAGATTTCCTTACAGTAAACACATTATATCCAATGTATGTGAGAATTAAATTCGATTCTCTATAACTAAGGCATTCTGTATGATAACTAATTGCAGATGAATTGACCTCCAACTAAAAGCCGAATAGAGCGTTGGAGTCATAGCATTTATCTCGTAATGAAGCTAACGTCACCAGTGAATGCCATGGGGAGACATTAATTCCTCTCCCTTATATATTTACTATTCTTAAATTGGTAAATAATAATAATTTCCTCCTCTAAATAATAAACCCGTCCAGTCTTCAACGTTTCAAGCGTAAATGCGAGAAATATTAATGTTCGTGACATAATTTGTTTTATGAACGCGCAACGCGGCGTGGGTTTGGGGAGGACCAACTCAGTACACGTGCAGAGCCGCTCAGAGGCAGACCTGCGCATACCGTACTCATAAGGAGACGCCATTGCCCAGCCACTAGGGCAGACGTTATCCATCCTCAGATGAAAGTCGTCACTGTGAGGCGTGAATAACCTTGCAGATAATATCTTCAGCTAGTGCTGGTGTCAAATAAGGAGCCTTTTAACTTGGTTCTTGACGACACGTGACCAGCCAGCGAAGCGCGCCACTATCCAGGATAGGCCTAGCCGGAGCCTGGGGACGCGAAGCACGGCAATCTTAAAACTTATAAAGTGCCCCACAGCTAAGTATATTCCTTTATGTGATGCATCGGGTAAAGAGTTTAGTAGTAGCTGGGTGATTGACCGTCATGACGCACGATAACATCTAATAACAGGTGATTAAATTTTGTCACCTATAATTCTCAATTTCTTGAATATATAGATTCAGTAGTTAAATTAGTTGCTACTGTAAATATTTGTCTTGCAGCACGAGAGAAGACTTCTCCATGCTGCCTTCTCCCATGTTAATCCATCTCATTCGTCAGCCGACCGAGTCCAGAGAATAAGAGGAACTTCCATGGCTTGTCTAAAGGAATCGTCATTAAGCTAAGATTTATTTTCTTTCATGATTCTATTGCAATTTCTTATGTGCAGAATTCCTCAGGATTAATATGTGGTTTACTGTAACTCTCATTACTATACTTATAATATATGTTCCCATTTATGGTAATGATATCAGTTTCAATATAATTTTATAGGATTAGATTATTATTAATTGAATTAGTGAACGAACCACACTAATTCCTGGACGTACTTACCTCCAGTAATAACCCCCCAATGTAGGTGTTTGAGGGTTTGATTCATTTAATTATACAGCCCATTAATTATTTCTATGATCATATTCTCCAGTATTTTATCCATAGTTACTGGTTCATCTAGGAATTATCTAATGATCAGAAATTCTCAGTTTCCCTCTTTACTATAAAAGCGGGTGGTCCTTCGTAATTTAATTTACTACATTAATATTTAAATAATCAGATTCAAGCCCCAAATATCCCACATAATGGTCCTTCGAACCGGATAGGCATTAAATTTATAATTAAAATATTAACCATTAATAACTAATCCTTGTGTGATAGAAGCTAGACTAACTATTTAATTAATTGTGTCAACTAACATTGTAACATATCAGTTAGCCTAGATCACACTAACATATTGCTACTTTCACCTCATGTATAAGGTAGCTTTAGTGGGTCATAGCCAATTACCCACAACACTTAGACCTATACCTCGCACCGAGGTGAGAATCTTTAAGTCACCAGGAGCAACAGCTCATAACTTTTACAATAACACCACCCTAACACCTGCGTTAGAGTGGCCTCACCATCTAACCATTATATACCTAGGTGGTAATGACATCCACCCCACTCGTCATCCGTCCGAGGTGATCGAACACCTCAAAGCCATAATTTCTTCTTTCAAGCTCATCAGTGAATCAGTAGTATTCACATTAGTGGAACCTCGCCAACCAAGTCAAGATAATCGTTGGGGAGTAACCCCAGAATACTACCTGAGAGCTGCTAAGTACATAAATTTCAGGCTGAAAAAACGAGTGAGATTGGATGCCACATATATCCAATTTACAGCCAGACCTTACAGACAGAACCTGACCAGAGATGGTGTACACTTGTCAGGGGAATCTAGGTTGCATGTGGTTGACAAGTTAATTAACACCATCAACCATCACAAAAGGCTGTGGCTACCCTGGAAACACAAACCGTAACTGTCTCTATTTTCCGCTTGTTACAACTTGTAATAAAGTTGTTACATCTTGGCTTAACGTGTTTATGACGTATTAGAACGTTGTTACAACTTGCTATATTGGTTGTTATAACTGGTTAGGTGGTGTTAAAACTTGTCCGAACGTTGTACCAACGTCGTAGTTTCGGTGTGTGTTTGGCGGGTAGCAAGCCAAACTTAACTGTACATAATTGTTCACCTGTGTGTGCAAGAGCACTCTTATAAAACAAAAAAAAACAAAAAATACAGCACAACTATATTCACCTTACTGCACCACAATAATCTTTACCCATGTTGTTAGGTAGAATTTAGGCTGAGATTGTGCAGAATTTGGTACAAGCCCAGACTAAATAATTTTATAGTTCTTAGTTAGGAATTATTACGACTAGATCTAAACTAGTCAGTGTTGTATGTATTATATTTTTTGTGCTGACCCTATACAGGGTGGGATTAATTTTTGAGATAACTCTGATTGGAGTGTCTCCATAATATTTCTCTTGTATGCATTATTTTGTGTATCTATTTTGTGTATTGCTGGATTATCTCCATTAACTCTGATGGTGATATGGATGAGCTAACCGGACGAGAACTAATGGTGAAGTTCAGACAGTACACAAAATATCTAGCTATTTGTTGTTAGGTAGGTAGGTACATTCAACCTCAAGTGAGGTAAAATATAAAGTAGTCACCTTAAATTAGGCTACAATTAATGTTACCTGTTCACTAATGAACAAGTACCCAAGCTTCATTAGTAATACATATACTAACACTGTGAAGTTTGAACCTAAGCCCAACATGGCTACTCCTGAGCAATTGAGGAGAACCTACATTGGCCTTAAAGGTCACTTGACCAGATTAATTAATAAGGCTGAGGGCTTAAATAAAGATAATCCCATTGACTCTTATCACTTAGAGGCATCAGTTAGATTGGCTGATCTGAAATTTGATCAAGTCAGATCTGCAGGTCAATCTTACCTTGATCTGCTAAATACTGTAGAAACTGATCCTGAAGAAGCAAGTCAAACTGTAGACGACATTGTGGTGTTTGTGTGTTACTGAGGAAGTCTTGGTTGTAGGGTTGATGTAAAGTCATGACTTGGTTACTGACTTTAATACTTAATATGATTACATGACTAGTAGCTACCAAGCTTGGCTGGCGTCCTGTACGCTCTCTTGTTTACCTTCCTCTCTGGCGTCTCAGCCGCCGCACATAGAAAACGGATGGTACCATTTTCTGTGAACATGACATCCCTCCTTTTCTTTAAAAAGAATGAATACAGGATGTCTATCATGCTTGTAGCACAAAGCAAAGTTATTGACACAAAGTAAGTTATTAACATATCAAGAGATACTGCATACATTTAACATTAATTAAGCACACAAAGAATTTAAACAACTTAATCTTTTCCACAAAGGATTTCAATGTTAAAAATACATATGCAATGTTAAACAAACATGAAAGAAACTGTACTACAAAGTTACAAAATATTGAATGAGAGATCTGCATTATTCAAACAATATTAAATTTACTTTAGCATGACAAGTAAATATTTTGCATTACATAGGAACACAATTAATCATCAAATCGTGTAGGGCGTTTAACATGACGTTTAGGACGAGAGTCCTTAAATGCAATAACATCCCTTGATGAATTGTTTGTCGGGTTATAACTATTTTTTTCTTTTTCTTTTGCACGACTTTGCACTTCATCATTTTCTACACTAGTTGGAATCACTTTGAAATAAGCCATATTACGTGTTATACTATGATCTCTATTACTAGCTGTTACCATAGTTCCTTTTACACTAATCACTTTATATGGTTTTGTATCATACGGCATATCTAACTTTCCCTCTTTTTTCTTTTTAACGAGAACAGTGTCTCCAACCTTTATGAACTGTTCCTTTGCACGTTGATCATGAGCAATTTTCATTTTGCCCTTGGCTAGTGCATCCTTCTGAGCGAGACGTTTATCCGTTACCTCGGCTGGCATGACGGGTAGTGCGATTCTCATAGGACGTCCAAATAAAAGTTCACCAGGTGATTTGCCCAGTGTTCCATGTGGTGTTGCACGGTAGTTCCTGAGAAAAGCATACATAGCTTGTTTCCAGGATCGTCCTTCGGCATGAGCACAGCGTACCGCTTTTATGAGAGGTTGCATGAATCTCTCAACTTCTCTATTTGCTTGAGGATGTAGTGGCATCACACGGCGGTGTTTGAATCCAATATGCTCAGCAAAGTTGACAAAGTCTTGTCCATTGAATGGCGGTCCATTGTCTGTCTTGACAACTTCAGGAATGCCAAAGTTTGAAAAGATCTTGTCGAGTTTCGGGATGACGGCCTTTGCAGATGTGGAATTGATAATTTCTACTTCTGGATAACGTGAGTGGTCATCAATGACTACCATCAAGTACTCTCCAGTCGGTAGTGGTCCGCAGAAGTCCATCGATACTTCCGTCCATGGTGCAGCAGGTAGTGGTGAAGGTTGTAGAGGTGTTGGTCTTGAAGTATCCACTGCAGCTTGGCAAGGGACACAGGCATCATGCATATCCTTTGCTTGACGATCAATGCCAGGAAACCACACCTTTTCTCGTAGCAGCTGTTTGGTCCTAACAAGACCTTGGTGTCCTTGATGTGCAAGCTTCAGAGCACGTTGCTGGAGAACAGCTGGAATCACGATACGAGTACCTCGCAGCACAGTGTCGCGTTGTTGCGTAACACTTAATTCTGTCTGGATGCGTTCAAGTGCTTTGAATGCATCTTGGTCAACTCCTGAGGGTGGGATGCGTGGAAACTTTTTCTTAGTCAATGCATCCACTGTTGCTTGCAGAGTTGGGTCCTCTAGGGTTGCAGTACGGATTTCATCAAGAGTAAGAGCCTTCGGGACTGCATCACAGGTTACAGAGTGTACATATTCCTCGGCAACTTGCTGATGCTTGGTGATGGTGAAACTGTTTGCAGGATGTCGACTGATGTAATCAGCGGGATTGCCTGCACCCGGCTTGTATTTCACCGTAAAGTTGTATGGTTGCAGACGAAGAGCCCATCTCTCAATGCGAGCTGGTGGTTTGGACTTTGGATTATTGAAGATGGTCTCCAACGGTTTGTGGTCAGTGACTATCGTGGTGAAGGGTGCACCAAGCAGATACACATTGAAGTGTTCACAGCCCCATACAAGAGCAAGCGCTTCCTTCTCTGTCTGACTGTATCGTTGCTCAACATCTGTGAGAGAACGGCTGGCGTAGGCAATTACTACTCGGGAATCTGGTTGACCAGGTTTGTGTTGGGCTAAAACAGCACCTAAACCAACAGGACTAGCATCCACTGTTAACTCAGTGTCCATTGATGGATCAAAATACGCAGCAGTCGCATTCTCTACTAGTGCATCTTTCACAGCATCAAATGCATTTTGCTCGATATCGCTCTAGTACCATGATGCATTTTTCTTCAGGAGCTCACGTAGAGGCTTTGTAATGGTAGCAAAATCTGGAATGAAGCGAGAACAGTAGTTTGCCATTCCCAGAAAACTATGTACTTCAGTGGACGTTGAAGGAGGTGCAGCATTCTTGATATCTGCAACTTTCTTAGGATCTGGAGACAGACCTTTGTCACTAAGTACATGTCCAAAGAATTCAATTTTATGTTGATTGAACTCACACTTTGCTCGGCTTAGCGTCAAATTCTTTTCTCGTAAGCGTTGCAATGTTGCACGAAGAGCTTTGTCGTGTTCAGCTTGGGTACGGCCATAAACAATGATGTCATCAGACATGTTGTCAGCATTAGGTATATCTTGCAATACCTGGCTGATGATGTGCTGGAATACCTCGGCAGCACTGTTAACACCAAAACTCAGGCGCTTGTACCTATACAGACCTCGATGTGTCGTAAACGTTGTGATGAAGCGACTCTCATCATCAAGTTCAAGCTGGTGATAGCCCTTGTTTAAATCTAACTTGCTGAATATAGTTGCACCATTCAAGCGGTAGATCATATCATCTACAGTCGGTGTAGGATGGCGTTCACGCATTATTGCCTTGTTGGGAACACGCATGTCCACACAAATGCGTATCTCATCTGGATTCTTCGGCTTTGGTGGAGTGACAATTGGGCTTACCCATGGTGTTGGGCCTGTTACTGGTTCAATGATATCTAGTTCCATCAGCCTATCCAGTTCGGCATCGACTTTCTTGCGAGTATGGAATGGTTGTCGGCGATGTGGTTGGGCAACTGGAATGACATCTGGGTTGATATGCAGATGTACTTTGCTATCAGTATAACAACCTATGGATTTAAATCGATCAGAAAATTCAGCAACAATACCATCAACATTGTTTGCAGATTCCACTGCTACAGCATTAGAAAGCTGAAGTAGCCCCAATTTGGTTGAAGTCTTGTAACTGAGTAAAGACTCCTTTGCATTCCTAACAACATGGAATGTAGTAATGAGCATTGCATTCTTTGACTTAATCTCTGCAGTGAAAGTTCCAATCACTGGCAAGGCTACCTTTGAAGCATAGGCAGTGGCTTTGCCATTATAGTTCTCAAGCTTTGGGAACTGTTTTTTAAATTTCTCATAGTGGCACTCAGCAATGGTGTCAATGTTTGATCCAGTGTCAATGAGAACCTTGAGACAAATACCAGCAATGTATACACATGTCTCTGGGTTGTTTTGAAGATCATTCCATTCTGTGATTGCTTGTACTCCATAAGTATAATCACATTCACTGTCATCTGAGACTGGTTGTAATGAAATGTTGTCTTGTATATTATTAACATTCTGGATATGAGGTGCAATATTGTGTTTACCACCTCGACCCCTATGACCTGATCCTCGTACAGTGCTTTTATTCATTGACTGTGGTTTCTTTAGTGCAGAACGACACATAGCACCAAAATGACCTAGTTTTCTACACTCATAGCACTTCTTACCTTGAGCAGGACAAACATTATCTTGGTGTGGGTAGTCTCCTCCACAATTGTAACATTTATTGTTGACACCCTCTGATGTGGGTCGTTGTGACTGCTTGAGCCTTGTTCCTTGACCCCAGTTGTGACGTGGTTCTCGGCTAAATTTACTGTTAGGTTTGCCATGATATCTTCTTTGATTACGATGTCCTCCCTGAACTTTACATACCTCATCACTGTTAGTAACAGTGGCAGCACCGTTATTGGCACTGCACTCCATGACACGAGCATCACGTGCAGCATCTTCCATTCGACGAGCCATATCCAGTATCTTGGTAAGAGAACTGTCATCATCAACAAGTTCTAGAGCTCTTCGACGAAGACGTGTAGATGTGCATGATTCAATTATTTGCTGTTTGATTTCTTTGTCAACATCAGCAAACTCACAATGGGCTGCTAAACCCTGCAGACGTGTGTGGTATTGATCCACAGTTTCATTAGAGAGTTGTTTTGCTCTCCTGAAATGCATAATTTCCATAGCAGTATTTTGCCTTGGTTTGAAATGCTCTGTTAGTTTGGCTTTGGCAGTGTCATAATCTTTGGCACCACCAGTGTCTTTCAGTGTGTCAAAGTTGTCACAAACTCTATCACCTGCATAATGAAGTAGAAAGGCACGCTTTCTTTCAGCACTTTTGATGTCAGAAACTATCAACAAATTTTCAAACTTTTTAAGCCATTTGACCCACCTCTGTGACAGGTTTGTCTGGTCACAGTCAGGATCAAATGCAGGAAACTGAGGTATATTTGCCATTTTTACTGAATAAATGTAACTTATCACTTAAATGTTCCTCAGAATATTAAACACTTACTGCACTGTATATGTTAGTCAAGAATTCACTGTAATTACTTTAATTTTGCAAAGCACACAAGCATTTTAATGCAAAAGTTCACAACAGTGCACAATATAGCAGCAACTGACTTCTTACCTAGCCCTTGTGTACATGTGTTGTTCCTACTCACAGCAGCAGCACAGCAGTTGGTACAGCAGCAGTTGGTACAGCAGTTGGTACAGCAGCAGTTGGTACAGCAGCAGTTGGTACAGCAGTTGGTGCAGCAGTTGGTGCAGCAGTCGGTACAGCAGTCAGCTCAGTGTGATGAATTTTGTAGCACGAAGCGTCGTTTCGTAACCAAAACATCAGGTTTTGTACACATCAAAGCGTCGTTTCGTACACAACGTCGGCAGATTCCTCAGTACACAGTTTCTTCAGCACAACTTGGGTAGCACACAGCTTGGGTAGTACACAGCATCGGTTAGCACACAGCATCGTTTAGCACACAGCATTGGTTAGCACACAGCATCGGTTAGCATACAGCATCGGGTATGGCGCTCACAGCTTCTCTTCCTCCTCCAGGCAGCATGCTTCTCCCTTGTGTTTGAAACTGAACAAATACCTGCGGTCACAGTTCATCCTCGTCGCCAATGTGGTGTTTGTGTGTTACTGAGGAAGTCTTGGTTGTAGGGTTGATGTAAAGTCATGACTTGGTTACTGACTTTAATACTTAATATGATTACATGACTAGTAGCTACCAAGCTTGGCTGGCGTCCTGTACGCTCTCTTGTTTACCTTCCTCTCTGGCGTCTCAGCCGCTGCACATAGAAAACGGATGGTACCATTTTCTGTGAACATGACAGACATCTCCCAATATGAAGACGAGACTCACGATAAAATTATCAGGCTATCTAAATTAGCCAAACAATCTGGATCCAATACCAGTAACAATGGGTCTCACTTCAATAATCACTTACCCGAGGTTCGTTTACCAACTCTAGACTTGCCTACATTTTCAGGATTAGCTACAGAAAATTGGGACAATTTTTGGACTTCCTTTGAAGTTCACATCCATAAGAAACAGTCTCTAGACAAGGTTTCTAAATTTCCATACCTACTTAGTCTTCTCACAGGAGAGGCTAAAAAGGTCATCCATAACCTTACTCTTAATGAGAGTAATTATGAGGAAGCTATAAAACTCCTGAAGTTGAACTATTGCAACAAAGAGTTAAGTATAGCTACCATTTATTATCAATTGCTAGATCTGAATGCACCAAACAGTAGACCAGAGTCACTTCAAAGCTTCAAACTAGAAGTAGAGTCTCTAGTAAAGGCCTTAGGTACCAAGGTCAATATACCTGGTTCTGAATGGTCTATCAAGCTATTGTTACAGAGGAAATTACCTCGAAATGTCTTGACAGAGCTCTGCTCACATTATAATACTGAGTTTCTTACTCTCGATCAAATTTTCGAGGGGTTGAGGATCACAGTTAATAGGTTAAAGACTCATGACAAAATTAAACCTGAGTCTAAGCCAATTAATACTGATATTTCAGTCAAACCTAAACAGACTCAGAGTAAGGCTAATAAATATAAATCCAAAACTACTCCATCCACTAGGAAAAGAAGTGGAAATGTAGGTACCTATTCAGTATCTCCTTCAGAGATAACCAATGACTTGTCTACTAAAGAGACTAAGTCTATTAACCAGAGAAAGTGTCTGTTCTGCAATCAGGAACACACCACTTACCAATGCTCTGCTTATCCTACGTATAATGCTAGAGTTAAAAGGTTACAGGAATTGCACCAAATGCATGGGTTCTCATGATCCCAAGAAATGTGCAGTACCGCTACGTACCTGCAACCGTTGTAACCAAGGTGTACACCACTACGCCTTATGTAGAAAATCTTCTACACCAACCATGACCACTGGAGAGAATTTTACTAATTCTACTGCAGTGCAATATTGTAAAGTACATCACGAAGTAAATGTACTTGCTACTGAGTCAGGCAATAATACTACTTTGCCTACAGCTCAACTTAAATTAATAAACCGAAGATCTAGAATTAACACTAGGGGTCTTTTTGACCAAGGTTCACAGAAAACCTTCATTACACAACAGTTGGTAGATGAGTTAAATTTAAAACCTACCAAAAGTGTGAAGTTAAACATTTCTGGTTTCCTGTCCAATAGTGGACCTCGTGACTACAAGGTAGTTAAATTACTAGTTAGATTAGGATCCTCTACTAGCCCAATCCATGCGGTGGTAGTGGATAAGATTCCTACGGACCTGCAGGTCACAGGATTAGCTCGCACTGCGAGACACCTTAAGCAAAACCGCATGAGGCTAGCGGATCATAAAATAAATTCCGATTGCCTCACAGATATTGGAATATTAATAGGCGCGGATCATTATTACAAATTTATAACTGGCTGCACTAGACAACATGGTATGAATTTGTTGTCGTCCGCAGGGGGCAAATTGCTCACAGGACCCGTGCTTTTCAGACAAGGTCCAGCGTCCACAAACCAACAAACCAATAATGTAATTGTGGCGTGACTAGGCTTAGAGCAGTCACCCCTACGCTTCAGGGAAATAGCCGAGGACATTGAATCTGACCCACCAATACATCGTTTGTGGGATTTAGATACGTTAGGCATCATCCCTGAGCAACCAAGTCCTGATGATACGTGGACTTACCAGCAATATCTGGATACAGTTGTCTACTCAAATAAACAATACTGGGTAAGACTCCCATGGAAGTTAGATCATCCACAACTTCCAGTGAATTATTTTATGGCAGCCTCACAATTGCAGTCTCAATTAACACGACTGCAGAAGCAGCCAGACAAACTAACCATGTATCACCAACTTATCCAACAACAACTTAACAATAAGTTCATTGAAGTTGTTGAACACGATGACCGAAAAACAGGTCATTATTTACCTCACCATGCTGTGGTGAAAGACTCATTGACAACACCTATTCGTATTGTCTTTAACTGCAGTGCTAAAGTAAAGCCGAGCAGTGTGTCTTTAAATGAATGTCTCCAAACGGGACCTAGCCTAACACAAAGGCTACATGACGTGTTGTTACGATTTCGCACAGGCATTTTTGCCTATACAGCTGACATCAGCAAAGCCTTTCTCTGAGTAGGATTACAGGAGGAAGATCGTGACTACACAAAATTCCTCTGGTTCAAGGATCCACTGGATCCTAACAGTGAATTAATCACCTATCGGTTTGCCTCCGTATTATTTGGTGCTACGTCCTCACCGTTTCTCTTGCAAGCAACATTAGACACGCATTTGAGGAAATCAGACAGCCCTTATAAGGCAACCATTAGCGACAACTTGTATGTCGACAATTTCCAGGGGACAACTAATGATCAAGCTGATCTGGTAGAAATCTACCATGAGGCTAACCGAGAACTGTTAGGAGCCAATATGCCTCTACAGTCATGGGCCTCAAATAATAAACTGCTTAACCAGTTAATCGAGAAAGAATTTCCCGATTATCAGGTACCCAGTAAATTAAAGGTTCTAGGCGTGGAATGGAACACCAGCACTGACGAGATGAATGTCAAGTCAGTGCAAACTGATAATTCAACCCTTACCATGAGAACACTGCTCTCATTTGTCAGTCAACCATTTGACCCTTTAGGCCTACTTAGTCCTATATTAATAAGGGGCAAACTCCTAATGCAGGAGTGCTGGCAGAAACATATGGGATGGGATGATCCGTTATCAAGTGAGTTACAAGCCAAATGGCAAATACTCTCAACGGATTTTAATCAGTTAGGCGTTTTGAAATTTCCTCGTAATGCTTCAGGACCAAACTTACCCACCGATTTGCACGTTTTTTGCGATGCCTCTGGCAAAGCATATGGCGCAGTAGCCTATTTAGTTAACAGTGCTCAAGCAATTTTACTCACATCAAAAGCAAGAGTCGCTCCCATCAAGAAGAGATCCTTACCTCAGATGGAGTTGACTGCATTGCTAGTGGGAGTAAGATTGGCCCTTTGCCTGGCAAAGACACTCAGTAATATCCACTTTGGTGAGATTGTAGTGTGGTCAGACAACGAGGCAGTCTTACAATGGGTAAGAAACAATAACAACAAAACTCCTTACGTCAGTAATCGCGTCAGGGAGATTCATGATTTATCCGCAGGATATAAGTTTAGACATGTCCCTACTAAGGACAATCCTGCAGATTATTTATCAAGAGGATTGACATTAAAACAACTTGTCAAGTCTTCGCTGTGGTTCAATGGACCTTCATGGCTTGTTGGTGGTCAGTGGCCCAAACAAAAGCCACAAGTCATAGTGACCAATATCACCACTCCCATGACGGAACCAGAGCCTCAGCGAACATTAGCCATTGATCCTCATCATTATTCCAACTTAAGCAAATTGTTACGAGTGACTGCGCACGTGTTTGATTTCCTTACTAAAGTAGGAATTCGACATAAATTTCCCAATCCTGTCCACTATTGGATCAAGCGTGCACAGAAAGAGACTCACGGAAGCGAATTTGAGAATCTTCCGGATAAACTCACTAAGTCTCTGGGCATCTGGTACGATGCCAACACTCATAACATACTACGATGTGGAGGACGTTTGCTGCATGCAAAGATTGACTTAGACACTAAGAATCCAATTCTTTTACCTCGTCACCACATCATAACTAAACTTCTTGTCTTACATCACCATCAATATGGTACACTACATGGTGGAGTTTTAGATACTCTCACCGACCTTAGACAAAAGTACTGGCTTCCTCAAGGTCGTCAGACTGTTAAGACCATTATTAAATCTTGTGTAATCTGTAAGAGATACGACGCTAGAGTCTGTCCTTACCCAGGACCTCCCCCCACTCCCAGAAGAGCGAGTGGTTCATCTTCGTCCTTTCGAAACCACTGGAGTTGATTATACAGGAGCCCTACTCCTCACTGGTAACCCAGATAATATACCAGTGAAGGCGTACATTTGTCTCTTTACATGTGCTACAACCAGAGGCGTGCACTTAGAGGTCACCCCAGACATGAGTGCTGAAGCCTTCATTCAAGCTTTCCGCAGATTTGCTGCCCGCCGATCATGTCCTAGATTAATGATATCAGACAACGGATCTAATTTTGTGGCAGGAGAAAGTTGTTTGCGAGAAGTCTGGAACCACCCTGAAGTACAGTCAGTCTTACAAAGAAGACAATGTCACTGGAAATTCATAGCACCGAGAGCCCCTTGGCAAGGTGGGTTCTATGAGCGAATGGTAGGCACAGTCAAGAAGTGTCTAAGGAAAACTTTACACCGACAAAAGGTCAGTTACTCAGAACTCCAAACCATTGTTGTGGAAATCGAGGCGCGAGTCAATAACCGCCCCATCACCTACCTGTCTGAGGATTACACCCAGAGAGAACCACTGAGCCCCTCTCACTTGATCCATGGAGGTCTACTGAGCCCTCTCATCCCTTTAGCCGAAGAGGACCCTGTAGACCCGTCCCATGTGACCAGAGGAGACTTGGTGGAAAGCTACCAGCATCTTTCTAGAGTTATTAACAGGTGGAATGAGGTGTGGACTCGAGAGTACCTCACAGCTCTACGAGAGTACCACTACGGAGCTTCGAGTCCTTACAATAAGGTGCAATTAAAACCGGGAGACCTAATACTAGTCGACAGTGATGGACCAAGGTCAGAATGGCCCATAGGTAAAATTATCACCATTCATCCAGATCGACAAGGTGTCCTAAGAGTGGTTAAAGTCTTATGCAGAGGCAACACTACTCTAAAAACTTTAGAGAAGCTGGTTCCCCTTGAACTGACTGAACAAGAATATCAGCCAGATCCAGTTTCCCCAGTAATTTCAGAGGACGATGAATTTGTTCCTCAAAGCAACCGCCCCACTAGAGCTGCAGCTCAACAATGTAGGCGGAATTTACAAGCCTATTACAACTCTGAAGAAGAGTAATTTCCTTCACTTTCCACTGAGATAACTATGATGATACTACGATGTGATATCACGTAACAAAACATTACATGTCACTATGACCCAGGATATCGCATCACCGTAGATTCTGTTAGTTTAAATTGGGAGAGTTAAATTCTATAAATATTGTGTAGGCTACAAACAACATGTTTCATTTGACATGTAAATAGCAAGACTCAAGTTCTTGTAAGTCCTTGATGAATCCGGGACGTTCGTTATGTGTGTACTAACATACTAACATATTAACATACTAATCTTAATATCACTTCGGGATAGGTCAGTACAACACAGTACACTACGACCCTAGAATCTTCCCCCCGGAGTTATGTTGGATATTTCCAACACCGAATACAAAACTGTTGTATTCTCATTACTTATTACTAACTATACTAATTATTGTAGTAAGTAAAATTAACAACACGTAGAATTCTCATGTACTAATAATTCCATCTGTAGAGTAGGCTAGAATTCTCACGTCACCTGACGCCAGTATTGCGTCAGATTTCCTTACAGTAAACACATTATATCCAATGTATGTGAGAATTAAATTCGATTCTCTATAACTAAGGCATTCTGTATGATAACTAATTGCAGATGAATTGACCTCCAACTAAAAGCCGAATAGAGCGTTGGAGTCATAGCGTTTATCTCGTAATGAAGCTAACGTCACCAGTGAATGCCATGGGGAGACATTAATTCCTCTCCCTTATATATTTACTATTCTTAAATTGGTAAATAATAATAATTTCCTCCTCTAAATAATAAACCCGTCCAGTCTTCAACGTTTCAAGCGTAAATGCGAGAAATATTAATGTTCGTGACATAATTTGTTTTATGAACGCGCGACGCGGCGTGGGTTTGGGGAGGACCAACTCAGTACACGTGCAGAGCCGCTCAGAGGCAGACCTGCGCATACCGTACTCATAAGGAGACGCCATTGCCCAGCCACTAGGGCAGACGTTATCCATCCTCAGATGAAAGTCGCCACTGTGAGGCGTGAATAACCTTGCAGATAATATCTTCAGCTAGTGCTGGTGTCAAATAAGGAGCCTTTTAACTTGGTTCTTGACGACACGTGACCAGCCAGCGAAGCGCGCCACTATCCAGGATAGGCCTAGCCGGAGCCTGGGGACGCGAAGCACGGCAATCTTAAAACTTATACAGTGCCCCACAGCTAAGTATATTCCTTTATGTGATGCATCGGGTAAAGAGTTTAGTAGTAGCTGGGTGATTGACCGTTATGACGCACGATAACATCTAATAACAGGTGATTAAATTTTGTCACCTATAACTCTCAATTTCTTGAATATATAGATTCAGTAGTTAAATTAGTTGCTACTGTAAATATTTGTCTTGCAGCACGAGAGAAGACTTCTCCATGCCGCCTTCTCCCATGTTAATCCGCCTCATTCGTCAGCCGACCGAGTCCAGAGAATAAGATGAACTTCCATGGCTTGTCTAAAGGAATCGTCATTAAGCTAAGATTTATTTTCTTTCATAATTCTATTGCAATTTCTTATGTGCAGAATTCCTCAGGATTAATATGTGGTTTACTGTAACTCTCATTACTATACTTATAATCTATGTTCCCATTTATGGTAATGATATCAGTTTCAATATAATTTTATAGGATTAGATTATTATTAATTGAATTAGTGAACGAACCACACTAATTCCTGGACGTACTTACCTCCAGTAATAACCCCCCAATGTAGGTGTTTGAGGGTTTGATTCATTTAATTATACAGCCCATTAATTATTTCTATGATCATATTCTCTAGTATTTTATCCATAGTTACTGGTTCATCTAGGAATTATCTAATGATCAGAAATTCTCAGTTTCCCTCTTTACTATAAAAGCGGGTGGTCCTTCGTAATTTAATTTACTACATTAATATTTAAATAATCAGATTCAAGCCCCAAATATCCCACAGATGCAGTCAACCCAACCATCTCTTTCCTGTAAAATCTCTGTTGCTCGATCATAGAAACTGAGTAAATTCGATACACCGGATCTTCAAGATCAAAAACCATACTGTCTGTCTGATATTATATCATTTCTCTCCCAGTGTTCTACCCATTTAGTTTTTGTTATTTTTTCCAATATTTTGACTATTACACTTGTCAATGATACAGGTCTATAATTGAGTGGGTCTTCTCTGCTGTCACTTTTGTAGAGTTGAAGTATTGTGTTTGTGTGTGTAGCATGTGCATTAATTCAAGTAGAGTGGCTGTGTGTTATCTGTAGCTGCAGCTGTAGAGAAACACAATTTTTGTTTAATGAGGATATATATTTTATTCAGGTTTTAATTATTTTCAGTTCACATTCAGGAAAATCAAAATAGGAAGATCAGGGAAGCGAAAGACAAGAATGTAGAGCAAGAGGATAAGTCCTTGAAAAAAATGAAGAAACACCGACTTTCTCAAGATACAACTGTGACAGGTAATCAAAACTCATTCTTCGATTTCTAAGCAAAACTTGTACTCACCTAGTTGTGTTTGCAGGGGTTGAGGATTGGCTCTATGGTCCCGTGTTTCAACTGTCAATCAACTGGTGTATATATTCTTGGGCCATTCCTCCAGTTTGTCCAGTTTTAGTTATAAATTTTAAAGATTTAAAAATTGTAAAGTAATATAAACCTAATGGTAATTTAAGTAATGAAAACTTATGGGAACTTAAAGTAAAAATGAACTAGAATAATTAATAACAATGGATGACCAATAAAAGTAAAAAAGCAATTATGAAATCTATAAAATGAATAGCTTACTTACTATAATATAATAAGTACACTATAGTTTAATTTTAAAGTTACACTAAAACACTAAAACAAAATGAGGTAGATTAAATTGAGATACACTCAGGTACACTGGATGATAAAATTTATACTAGAGGACACAGGCAAAGCCAGTGTACTATGGAACAAGGAAGTAAAAAAAGAAAAAAACCAGACAATAATAAAGAAGACCCATTTTTTTTTTAAAGTTAAAACCTTTTCGAAGGAAAGGCACAGCTAAAGTACACATTGGTAGTTAAATGAGGTTATAATTTGAACTCTGGTTATTCAGCAGCTATCCCACAGTCATTCAGGAGAATTGAGGTGAGCTTCAGTTGTTATAAAATAGGTTTTTCCAGTGCCAGTCCCCCCTAGCTATAATTGTATTGTCTCCCACAAAACAATGTTTAATTACAAGGGATTTTTTCCAGAAACCCCGCAGTTTAAATAAGAGATTTTGTCTGAACCTGGTCAGACATTTATTCACATAAACATTTGATTTACTAGAGACTGCAAATTTGAAAAGGTCTGACTTGCGGAAGCAGCTATCTAGTTTAACTCAAATTCTCCTGTTATTTATACCCTCCTGTTGATTTGATACCCACTCTATAAGCTGATTTGATGTCACTAGTTTTGATTGAATATTTTGATCATATCTTGGATATTTTGATCTTTGGGGAATAAATTTCAATATTTGGATCATACCTTGGAACATTTGGTCTTGGGGGAAAGACCATCATGCATTCATTCATTAATTCATGATGGTCTTGGGAGAAGTTTGTGAATGAATGAATGGAGGTTTTGGGGAGGCTTCAAGTGTGCTTTTTGGACCTGGCGAGTCTTTGGTTCCTGTCCCATCTCAAGAATATCTGATCATATATTCAAAGCTCTTTTTGTTATTTGACAGTCTACCAGCTGTCAACTATTTGTTGTGATGTGTTTTGTTAATATATATTTTGTTTAGAATATACTGTATGGAAACCAGGGATACAAATATTGTATAGCTACAAATATAAAAAAAAAAAAATTAAATATAAAGTACTTGTTATATATTCTCAAATAATTATTATATAAGTGTGCAATGAATTGATGTGTGCTGTATTTGCAGAGCATCAAATCATGTAGATGGTAGGGCAAGTACCTTGAGGTGCTTCCGGGGCTTAGCGTCCCCGCGGCCCGGTCGTCGACCAGGCCTCCTGGTTGCTGGACTGATCAACCAGGCTGTTGGATGCGGCTGCTCGCAGCCTGATGTATGAGTCACAGCCTGGTTGATCAGGTATCCTTTGGAGGTGCTTATCCAGTTCTCTTGAACACTCTGAGGGGTTTGCCAGTTATGCCCCTTATGTGTAGCGGAAGCGTGTTGAACAGTCTCAGGCCTCTGATGTTGATAGAGTTCTCTCTGAGTACCTGTTGCACTTCTGCTTTTCAATGGGGGTATTCTGCACATCCTGCCATGTTTTCTGGTCTCATGTGATGTTATTTCTGTGTGCAGGTTTGGGACCAGCCCCTCTAATATTTTCCACGTGTAAATTATTATGTATCTCTCCCGCCTGCGCTCAAGGGAGTACAGATTTAGGCTCTTTAGTCGGTCCCAATAGTTTAGATGTGTTACTTTTTTTACTGAGTAATAATTTTTACTGATGGTTTACCAAGTGGATTCTAGCAGTAAAGGTTCTCTGCACGCTCTTCAGGTCAGCAATTTCTCCAGCTTTGAAAGGGGCTGTCATTGTGCAGCAGTACTCCACTCTAGAGAGCACAAGCGTTTTGAAAAGTATCATCACCGGTATAGGATCTCTAGTGTGAAAAGTTCTTGTTATCCAACCTGTCATTTTTCTTGCAGTTGTGACGGCTACTTTATTATGTTCTTGAAAGGTAAAGTCTTCAGACATGAGTACACCCAGATCCTTGACATTGCCTTTTCGTTCTATGTTATGATTTGCCCGAGTTTTTTACGTGGTTGCCGTTTTTATATTTTCATTTTGTCGATAGCGCATGAGCTGGAACTAATCTTCGTTAAACACCATATTATTTTCTGTAGCCCATAGAAAGACCTGATCTACATCTGATTGGAGGTTTACTGTGTCCTCTATGTTGCCTACTCTCATGAAGATCCTAGTGTCATCTGCAAAGGATGATACAGTGCTATAGGTTGTGTTCTTGTCTATGTCCGATATGAGGATGAGAAAAAGTACTGGAGCAAACACAGTACCCTGGGGGACTGAGCTCTTCACGGTTGATGGGCTGGATTTTATTTTGTTGACTATTACACATTGTGTTCTGTTAGTCAGGAAATTGTAGATCCATTAACCTATTTTTCCGGTAATTCCTTTTGAACGCATTTTATGTGCAATAACACCATGGTCATTTATCAAAAGCTTTTGCGAAATCTTTGTAAATTACATCAGCATTTTGTTTGTCTTCCATAGCATCTAATGCCATATCATGGTGGTCCAGCAACTGCGACAGGCAAGAGCGCCCTGTTCTGAAACCATGTTGTCCGGGGTTATGCAGATGCTGTGATTCCATGTATTTTATGATCATACTTCTTAGCACTCTCTCAAAATTTTTTATGATGTGCGATGTTAGTGCTATCGGTCTAATTTTTTGCCTCTGCCTTATTTCCTCCTTTATGAAGTGGTGCCATCTCTGCTGTTTTTAGTATATCAGGGATAACGCCAGTATCTAGGCTTTGTCTCCACATAATGTGGAGGGCCTGTGATAGTGGTTTTTTACAGTTCTTGATGAATATGGAGTTCCAAGAATCCGGGCCTGGTGCAGAGTGCATAGGCATACTGTTTATGGCTTCTTCAAAATCCAGTGGGGATAGGGTAACGTCTGATATATGATTTGATGTTGGTATCATATCCATGAAAAACTCATTTTGGTTAGAAATCTTTAGTGCGTTTAATGGCTCGCAGAAAACAGTCGTATTGCTTCCTCAGTAGCTCGCTCATTTCTTTGTTGTCATCGGTGAAAGTTCCATCTCCCTTTCGCAGGGTCCCGATACTAGATGTGGTTTTTGATCTTGATTTTGCATAGGAGAAACAATATTTCGGATTCCGCTCTATTTCACTGATGGCCTTTTGCTCTCTTTGCCTCTCCTGGGTTTTGTATGATTCTTGTAGCTTGAGTTCAATTGTTTCTATTTCTCTACGTAACCTTCTTCGCCGTTCTTGAGATAGGGTGCGACTCTCAAGTTGTTCCGCGATTCGCTTTCTTTGCCTATATAGGGAACGACGTTCTAGTTCCAATCTGCATCTCTTCCTCTTTTTTCTTAAGGGTATGCGGTTTGAACATATTTTTAGTGCTACTGAGCTTATTTTTTCCAGGCACTGGTTCAGATGTGCATTTTCTAGCTGTTCTTCCCAGTTTATTTCTGTGAAGTCCTTGTTTATTTGCTCCCAGTTTATCTGTTTATTATTGAAGTTGAATTTGCTGAAATCTCCTCCACCGGGAATCTGGACTGGTTTTGAAGGTCTATTCCCCATGGTTGTCATAACTTCAATTAAGTTGTGATCTGAGTAACAGGTATTTGTAATCATTATGTTCCTGACCAATTCATCATTTTTAGTGAAAATGAGGTCCAGCGTGTTCTCCTTCCTAGTTGGTTCTACTAGGAAGGCTGGTTTAAAGCAAACCTGTCGCACATCCGTAGCAGGTCATTTGCATGTGCCTGTTCATTTAGGCTACTTCCTGGTATTCTTTCTGATATTACTGTATTAGCCAGGTGCTTCCATTTCAGGTGCCGTAGGTTGAAGTCCCCAAGCAGTATGATGTTCGGAGCTGGATTTGTGAGGTTTTCCAAGCAGTGTTCTATTTTCATTAGTTGGTCTTTAAACTGCTGAGGGTTTGCCTCCGGTGACTTATATACAAGGACAATAAGTACATTTAGGATCTCTATTTTGATTATCAGCACTTCCACCATATCATTTGAGGTGTTTAGCAGCTCAGTACAGATGAGTGTGTCTTTGATGTAGAGGCTGACCCCACCCTGAAGCCGGTGTTTCCTATCACATATGAAAAGATTGTACTCTGTGATCCATATTTCACCATCATGTTAGGCCTTTGTGTGGGTTTCTGTTAGGGCTGCAAACACTGCATTTGCCTCATGAAGGAGACCATCTATAAAGTGAACTTTGTTGGATTTGCGTGTTTTTATACCCTGGATGTTGGCAAATATAAATGATGTTATCGTGTTAGTGAAAGTGCTGGATGCCTTACTTCGTGATAATATCTGAGGCTCTGGTAAGGAGGCCACTGTGTTTGCGTCCTCTCTAGCATTTGACCGAGTTGGTGGTATAGTCTGGTCATTTTTAGCCATTCTTCTCCTCCTCCTCTTGCTAAAAAATTATCCCGGTCGATGGAGTAGTGGGTGTTTTCATAGTGGCAGTGTTGCTACCACGTGTCGCACTCTTAATTTGTTTTGTTCACTTGTTAGATTGCATTACTTGCATTTTCCCACTAGTTATCTTACAGTAGAGGTAATTACCTAAGCGTAATTACCTAAGTGTAGTTACAGGATGAGAGCTACGCTCGTGGTGTCCCGTCTTCCCAGCACTCTTTGTCATATAACGCTTTGAAACTACTGACGGTCTTGGCCTCCACCACCTTCTCCCCTAACATGTTCCAACCGTCTACCACTCTGTTTGCGAAAGTGAATTTTCTTATATTTCTTCGGCATCTGTGTTTAGCTAGTTTATATCTATGACCTCTTGTTCTTAACGTTCTAGTTCTCAAGAAATCTTCCCTATCCATTTTATCAATTCCTGTTACTATTTTGTATGTAGTGATCATATCACCTCTTTTTCTTCTGTCTTCTAGTTTTGGCATATTTAATGCCCCTAACCTCTCCTCATAGCTCTTGCCCTTCAGTTCTGGGAGCCACTTAGTAGCATGTCTTTGCACCTTTTCCAGTTTGTTGATGTGCTTCATAAGATATGGGCACCACACAACTGCTGCATATTCTAGCTTTGGCCTAACAAAGGTCGTGAACAATTTCTTTAGTATATCGCCATCCATGTATTTAAAAGCAATTCTGAAGTTAGAAAGCGTGGCATAGGCTCCTCGCACAATATTCTTTGTGGTCCTCAGGTGATAGTTTTCTATCTAGAACCACCCCTAGATCTCTTTCTTTATCAGAATTCTTTAAAGATTTCTCACATAATATATAAGTTGTGTGGGGTCTATGTTCTCCTGTTCCACATTCCATAACATGGCATTTATTAACATTAAATTCCATTTGCCAAGTGGCGCTCCATGTACTTATTTTGTCCAGGTCTTCTTGAAGGGCATGACAATCATCTAAGTTTCTTATCCTTCCTATTATCTTAGCATCATCAGCAAACATGTTCATATAATTCTGTATACCAACTGGTAGATCATTTATGTAGACAATAAACATCACTGGTGCAAGAACTGAACCCTGTGGTACTCCACTTGTGACATTTCTCCAGTCCGATACATTGCCTCTGATCACAACCCTCATTTTTCTATCAGTCAGAAAATTTTTCATCCATGTTAGAAGCGTACCTGTCACTCCTCCAATATTTTCCAGTTTCCAGAACAACCTCTTATGTGGAACTCTGTCTAGTGTCTGTGTCTAATTTGGTGTCTAGAGGTGTCTAGTTTCTGTGTCTGGGCACTAGTTACCTGAGTACATTACACCTGCTTGATGGGGTTCTGGGAGTTCTTCTACTTCCCAAGCCCGGCCCAAGGCCAGGCTCAACTTGTGAGTGTTTTGTCCTCCAGGCTGTTACTTGGAGCGGCCCGCAGGGCCACATACCCACCACAGCTCGGCTGATCTGGAACTTCTCTTAGAAAATAGTCCAGTTTTCTCTTGATGTCCACGGTTGTTCCGGCAATATTTCTTATAGTCGCTGGGAGGACGTTGAACAACCGCGGACCTCTGATGTTTATACAGTGCTCTGATTGTGCCTATGGCATCTCTACACTATTTGGAAGAATACACACACAGTGGGTACTGGGGTGGGCCTACCTCCAAATGGCCCCTTGGTAAAAGTAAACCAATTTTAACTCAAATAATCCATGCTAGGATTCTTGGAAACCATTGTGGCACCACAATTGCCCTTCTTGGTCTCTGTCTACCGATTGTTGTAATGCCTGGTGGCCTCTGTCTACAGACTACTATGGTTCCAAATTTCTGTGATTTTGGTGTTTTGTTTTTTGCAAGAAATATGTATTTATTATATATGTTATGTTTTCCACCTTTTCAGCACATCAGTGTCTACTTACTGCTGCAGCAAGTACCTTCATCAAGGTTCCCAAAGATCATATCTTAGAAGGGTCGAAGACGTCCATTATTTTGAAGCCATCAAATAGAAAAGAAGAAAGAAATAATTTGAAGATAGTCAAGAAGGAAGATGAATCTGTTGGAAAAGGGCAAGTCATGATGGTTCAGAAGAAAATAACGCAATATTTGTCTGATAGCAGATAATAATCTATTTTTTGATAATGTAATTGAGTCAGAGGTGACTCCCATCAATCTTACTTCCTTTACAGAACAATATAATTTCTAAGAAAAAATTCCTAAGTATTTATGTAACATATATGATATATTTTTTTAATAAAATCAATAAACTTGTGTTTAATGTCAGTAGTCCATATATTAATTTATCAATCCATCCTTGTGCAGTATGTGCAGTACCACACCCTGGGTGTGGTACTGCACATACTGCACATGTGTGCTTCTCTCAGAAGTTCCTGTTGCACCTCTGCTTTTCAACAGGGGTATTCTGCACATCCTGTCATACCTTCTTGTTTCATGTGATGTTATTTACGTGTGCAGGTTATTTCTGTGTGATGGTTGTAATTTCAGATTTTTGTTGATTAATTTGGAGTAGGGGTAATTAAGGGTGGTGGGTCCCCAAGCACAGTTATATATATATATATATATATATATATATATATATATATATATATATATATATCTATATATATATATATATATATATATATATATATATATATATATATATATATATATATATAATGTCGTACCTAGTAGCCAGAACGCACTTCTCAGCCTACTATGCAAGGCCAAATTTGCCTAATAAGCCAAGTTCTCCTGAATTATTATATTTTCTCTAATTTTTTTCTTATGAAATGATAAAGCTACCCATTTCATTATGTATGAGGTCAATTTGTTTTTATTGGAGTTAAAATTAACGTAGATATATGACCGAACCTAACCAACCCTACCTAACCTAACCTAACCTATCTTTATAGGTTAGGTTAGGTTAGGTACCCGAAAAAGTTAGGTTAGGTTAGGTAGGTTAGGTAGTCGAAAAACAATTAATTCATGAAAACTTGGCTTATTAGGCAAATTGGGCCTTGCATAGTAGGCTGAGAAGTGAGTTCGGGCCACTAGGTACGACATTATATATATATATATATGTTGATTGCTAGTCAACAACGGCTTCTCCAATGGTTTCGTCGAAGACATCATAAGAAGGCAAGTGAAACGCCATGCAACCTCTGAAGAGACAACTAACACAACACATATACCCCCTATTAGACTATTTTACAGGAACTTCTTTTCCACAGCTCATAAAACAGAGGAAAGGGTCCTGAAAGATATTGTTAATAGAAACATTATCCCTACAGACAAAAATCAGAGGATACAACTGACGATTTACTATAAAACCAGAAAAACGGCCAGCCTACTCATGAGAAACTCTCCAGACACAAAGCAGAACGCTTTAAAAGAGACCAACGTCGTCTATGCCTTCAAATGCCCACTTGCGGACTGTAAGCTCAAAAAAACCCTGAATATAGGCAAGACAACAACATCTCTTTCTAGGCGTTTAACGATGCATAAACAACAGGGCTCCATTAAGGAACATATAATCTCTTCCCACAACCAAACCATCGCCAGAGAAATCCTAGTAAACAACACAGAAATCATCGATAGATACAGCAATAGCAGGCGGCTTGACGTTTGCTAGGCACTACACATTAAGAAGTCAACACCAGCAATCAACAGCCAATTAATGCACAACTATATTCTACCCACCTCAAGACTCCGCTCCAATATAGAAGCATCAAGAAATATGGACCAATAGGCTTTCTACAATCACTTCCATTTCAATACCCATTGTTTCGTGTTCTGTCTTGTGTTGATGAAAATAATACCCTATTAATGCCACCTCTTGTTCTGTCTTGTGTTGATGAAATTAATACCCTATTAATGCCACCTAACCCCATCCACCTCACTCAAATGTAGATATAAATAAAATCGGAGATATGTAAGTTCTATTCAGTTGTGTATTTGTAAACTAAAGTCTTTGAAAATGTAATAAGTTTTACGAAACGCGCTCGCGTCGCGTCAGACTAGAAATAAAACTGAATTTTGGAGAATTGATTTTTGAATTACCTCCAACAGTGAAAAGAAATGTACGAAAGATTGAGAAAATTCGTGATAGAATTATTAATCTTACTTTTTCGGTCATATTTAATATATGTCTACAGGAAAGACTGCTACCAAAATATACTAATTATATATATATATATATAATATATATATACTATATATAT
Organism: Procambarus clarkii; assembly: GCF_040958095.1. NCBI lineage: Eukaryota > Metazoa > Arthropoda > Malacostraca > Decapoda > Cambaridae > Procambarus > Procambarus clarkii. The sequence continues at coordinate 54,876,407 of NC_091155.1, forward strand.
ATAATATATATATATAGTATATATATAATAATACTAATACTATATATATATATATATATATATATAATGTCGTACCTAGTAGCCAGAACGCACTTCTGGGCCTACTATGCAAGGCCCGATTTGCCTAATAAGCCAAGTTTTCCTGAATTAATGTATTTCTCACATTTTTTTCTTATGAAATGGTAAAGCAACCCATTTCATTATGTATAAGATCAATTTTTTTTATTGGAGTTAAAATTAACGTAGATATATGACCGAACCTAACGAACCCTACCTAACCTAACCTAACCTATCTTTATAGGTTAGGTTAGGTTAGGTAGCCGAAAATGTTAGGTTAGGTTAGGTAGGTTAGGTAGTCGAAAAACAATTAATTCATGAAAACTTGGCTTATTAGGCAAATCGGGCCTTGAATAGTAGGCTGAAAAGTGCGTTCTGGCTACTAGGTACGACATTATATATATATATATATATATATATATATATATAATATATATATATATATATATATATATATATATATATATATATGTCGTACCTAATAGCCAGAACGCACTTCTCAGCCTACTATTCAAGGCCCGATTTGCCTAATAAGCCAAGTTTTCATGAATTAATGTTTTTTCGTCTACCTAACCTACCTAACCTAACCTAACCTAGCTTTTTCTGGCTTCCTAACCCAACCTTACCTATAAATATAGGTTAGGTTAGGTTAGGTAGGGTTGGTTAGGTTTGGTCATATATCTACGTTAATTTTAACTCCAATAAAAAAAAATTGACCTCATACATAGAGAAAAAGGTTGTTTTATCATTTCATAAGAAAAAAATTATAGTAAATATATTAATTCAGGAAAACTTGGCTTATTAGGCAAATCGGGCCTTGAATAGTAGGCTGAGAAGTGAGTTCTGGCTACTAGGTACGACATATATATATATATATATATATATATATATATATATATATATATATATATATATATATATATATATATATATATATATATATATATATATATGTCGTACCTAGTAGCCAGAACTCACTTCTCAGCCTATTATGCAAGGCCCGATTTGCCTAATAAGCCAAGTTTTCATGAATTAATTGTTTTTCGACTACCTAACCTACCTAACCTAACCTAACCTACCTTTTTGGGCTACCTAACCAAACCTAACCTATAAAGATAGGTTAGGTTAGGTTAGGTAGGGTTGGTTAGGTTCGGTCATATATCTACGTTAATTTTAACTCCAATAAAAAAAATTGACCTCATACATAATGAAATGGGTAGCTTTATCATTTCATAAGAAAAAAATTAGAAAAAATATATTAATTCAGGAAAACTTGGCTTATTAGGCAAATCGGGCCTTGCATAGTAGGCCAAAAAGTGAGTTCTGGCTACTAGGTACGACATATATATATATATATATATATATATATATATATATATATATATATATATATATATATATATATATATATATATATATATATATATATATATATATATGTCGTACCTTGTAGCCAGAACTCACTTCTCAGCCTACTATTCAAGGCCTGATTTGCCTAATAAGCCAAGTTTTCCTGAATTAATATATTTACTTAAATATTTTTCTTATGAAATGATAAAGCAACCCTTTTCTCTATGTATGAGGTCAATTTTTTTTTATTGGAGTTAAAATTAACGTAGATATATGACCGAACCTAACCAACCCTACCTATCCTAACCTAACCTATATTTATAGGTAAGGTTAGGTTAGGTTGCCAAAAAAAGCTAGGTTAGGTTAGGTTAGGTAGGTTAGGTAGACGAAGAAACATTAATTCAGGAAAACTTGGCTTATTAGGCAAATTGGGCCTTGCGTAGTAGGCTGAGAAGTGCGTTCTGGCTACTAGGTACGACATATATATATATATATATATATATATATATATATATATTTATATATATGTATATATATATATATATATATATATATATATATATATATATATATATATATATATATATATATATATATATATATATATATATATATATATATGTGTATATATATATATATATATGTATATATATATATATATATATATATATATATATATATATATATATATATATATATATGTATACTTTGGTAGCAGTCTTTCCTTTAGACATATATTAATAAATATGACCGGAAAAGTAAGATTAATAATTCTAACACGAATTTTCTCAATATTTCTTATGTTTCTTTTCACTGTTGATGTTAACTGAAAAATCAATTCTCCAAAATTCATTTTTATTTCTAGTCTGACGCGATACTTGAACGCATTTTGTAATAACTTATTACATTTTCAAAGAATTTTAGTTTACACACACACAACTATAGCCTGCAAACACTAAACAGAGTTCTTACTTATGCTATGATTTAAACAGCTTTCATTTTATACCCGCATATCACCTCACCCAAAATGACGAGGTCGTGCAATGACGATGATGACGAGGTCGTGCGATGACGATGACGACGAGGTCGTGCGATGCGTAGGAGGAGTAAAGGAAGGCTGGTAGAGCAATTTGGGAGGCTGTGCGGACACTAAGGCCGCTGAGTCTTACAGGAAGGGTTGGTTGATCCCACTGAGAGTCGTCCAATGGCAGGTTAAGGACTTTCACCAGCATGGACCTCAGAAGGGTGTCATACACAGTTAACTTAGGGCTCCTGTAGGATGGAGAACATCTCAGAAAGTAGGTCAACTTAGGGAAAGACAGGCATCATGGGTATCAATCTTGTCAATCCTGTCCAGCATTCTCTTTAGATCAGTGATTTTTGCATCCAGGACCTCCTCGATTGTTCGTGGGCCAATGGGGGCACCCAAGAGAGTGCAGTCCGGTGGCTCGACAACGAGAATTTCTGGAAGAACATTTTGTATTTGCCCAGTGATGTCTGGGTTGCGGGAGATTATTTCACATTTGGACGCATTGAGAATGAGGCCTAAGGCTGCTTCCTGCTCCTGGATTTTTCTTATATCCTCCAAAATGGTTTCCGGGGTTCCAACGAGAGTGCCATCATCCAGGTACCAGATGTTTAGCTCGCTTGTCAGACTATCAGTGACCTCTTTGATAGCTAGGCAGAAAAGGAGGGGGGCTAAGGGGTCACCTTGTTGGACACCTTCACAGGAGTTTATTTCATGCTCCTATCTATCTATCTATCTATATATATATATATATATATATATATATATATATATATATATATATATATATATATATATATATATATATATATATATATATATATATATATATATATATATATATATATATATATATATTAGTATATTTTGGTAGCAGTCTTTCCTGTAGACATATATTATTAAATATGACCGAAAAAGTAAGATTAATAATTCTAACACGAATTTTGTCAATCTTTCGTACATTACGCTTCGCTGTTGGAGGTAAATCAAAAATCAATTCTCCAAAATTCATTTTTATTTCTAGTCTGACGCGACACGGGCGCGTTTCGTAAAACTTATTACATTTTCAAAGACTTTAGTTCACAAATACACAACTGAATAGAACTTACGTATCTCCGATTTTATATCTACATTTGAGTGAGGTGGAAGGGGTGATGTGGCATTAACACAAGACAGAACAAAATGTGGTATTAATAGGGTATTAATTTCATCAACACAAGACAGAACAAGGGTATTAATAGGGTATTAATTTCATCAACACAAGACAGAACACGAAACAATGGATATTGAATAGAAGTGTTTGTAGAAAGCCTATTGGTCCATATTTCTTGATGCTTCTATATTGGAGTGGAGTCTTGAGGTGGGTAGAATATAGTTGTGCAATAATTGGCTGTTGATTGCTGGTGTTGACTTCTTGATGTGTAGTGCCTCGCAGATGTCAAGCCGCCTGCTATCGCTGTATCTATCGATGATTTCTGTGTTGTTTACTAGGATTTCTCTGGCGATAGTTTGGTTGTGGGAAGAGATTATATGTTCCTTAATGGAGCCCTGTTGCTTATGCATCGTTAAACGCCTAGAAAGAGATGTTGTTGTCTTGCCTATATACTGTGTTTTTTGGAGCTTACAGTCCCCAAGTGGGCATTTGAAGGCATAGACGACGTTAGTCTCTTTTAAAGCGTTCTGTTTTGTGTCTGGAGAGTTTCTCATGAGTAGGCTGGCCGTTTTTCTGGTTTTATAGTAAATCGTCAGTTGTATCCTCTGATTTTTGTCTGTAGGGATAACGTTTCTATTAACAATATCTTTCAGGACCCTTTCCTCCGTTTTATGAGCTGTGGAAAAGAAGTTCCTGTAAAATAGTCTAATAGGGGGTATAGGTGTTGTGTTAGTTGTCTCTTCAGAGGTTGCATGGCTTTTCACTTTCCTTCTTATGATGTCTTCGACGAAACCATTGGAGAAGCCGTTATTGACTAGGACCTGCCTTACCCTACAGAGTTCTTCGTCGACTTGCTTCCATTCTGAGCTGTGGCTGAGAGCACGGTCGACATATGCGTTAACAACACTCCTCTTGTACCTGTCTGGGCAGTCGCTGTTGGCATTTAGGCACATTCCTATGTTTGTTTCCTTAGTGTAGACTGCAGTGTGGAAACCTCTGCCCTTTTCCATGACTGTTACATCTAGAAAGGGCAGCTTCCCATCTTTTTCCATCTCGTAAGTGAAACGCAGCACGGAACTCTGCTCAAATGCCTCCTTCAGCTCTTGCAGATGTCTGACATCAGGTACCTGTGTAAAAATGTCGTCAACATACCTGCAGTATATGGCCGGTTTCAAGTTCATGTCGAATAAGACTTTTTGCTCGATGGTACCCATGTAGAAGTTTGCAAACAGGACACCTAGGGGAGAACCCATGGCGACCCCATCTACTTGCTTATACATGTGCCCATCCGGGCTCAAGAAGGGTGCCTCTTTAGTACAAGCTTGGAGTAGTTTCCTCAGAATATTTTCTGGTATGTCAAGAGGAGTACAGGCTGGATCACGATACACTCTGTCGGCTATCATTCCGATTGTCTCGTCCACAGGTACGTTGGTAAACAGCGATTCTACGTCCAACGAGGCTCTTATCCCTGTGGCCCGTGTGCCCCGCAGTAAGTCAACAAATTCCTTTGGAGACTTCAGGCTGAAGGCGCAAGGATCATAAGGAGTCAGCAGGCCGTTGAGTCGCTTCGCCAGTCTGTACGTGGGTGTGGGTATCTGGCTAATGATTGGCCGAAGTGGGTTTCCAGGCTTGTGCGTCTTGACATTTCCATACGCATATCCAGGTTTATATTCCCCAATGATCTTTGGCAGGTGGAGTCCGGATTTCTTGGCGTTCACAGTTTCGATCAGTTTGTTGACCTTTGCTTTTAATTCGGCTGTAGTGTCCTTCGTTACCCTTTGGAACTTAGGTTGGTCAGAGAGTATGATGTTCATTTTCGCCAGATATTCGTCTTTTTTAAGAATGACATATATTGGCGACTTGTCAAATCTCCTGACAACTATCTCCTTGTTCTCACGAAGGCTTTTAGCTGCCGCTTTAAGCTCGGGGGACAGTATGGTGCGTCTGTAGTTGCCTCGATTCTTTCCTCCTTCTGCAATAAGTTCTGCTTGTAAGGTATCTTTGGTAGTGACCTTCTTTTGTGTCTTGAGGTCGAATATGTCGTCCAACAGAATTTCCAACTCTACTTTCCGGGCCATGTCACTCGGTCTGGACATAACATGACAGCTTATGCCCAGATTTAGGAGAGTGACTTGGTCCTCAGTGAGGTTAATTCCTGCAAGGTTCAGGAAGCCATCTCTTGGTCGTGGAATTGCCATAGGTCCTCCATATAATGTTGTTAGTTTCTTGATAATCCTTGTTTCAGTGCTGAGGTGATGTTGGTCTGTGAGGATGTCGAGGTGTTGTTCAATGCGGGTACGGATACTATCGTCGATGTTGCTATTTCTCCACTCGTTTGTAGCATGAAGTAGTTGCGTTTTGTTGTCTTTGATTTCATTCTCTGCCTTGTATATCTGCCGGACTCCACCTGCCAAAGATCATTGGGGAATATAAACCTGGATATGCGTATGGAAATGTCAAGACGCACAAGCCTGGAAACCCACTTCGGCCAATCATTAGCCAGATACCCACACCCACGTACAGACTGGCGAAGCGACTCAACGGCCTGCTGACTCCTTATGTTCCTTGCGCCTTCAGCCTGAAGTCTCCAAAGGAATTTGTTGACTTACTGCGGGGCACACGGGCCACAGGGATAAGAGCCTCGTTGGACGTAGAATCGCTGTTTACCAACGTACCTGTGGACGAGACAATCGGAATGATAGCCGACAGAGTGTATCGTGATCCAGCCTGTACTCCTCTTGACATACCAGAAAATATTCTGAGGAAACTACTCCAAGCTTGTACTAAAGAGGCACCCTTCTTGAGCCCGGATGGGCACATGTATAAGCAAGTAGATGGGGTCGCCATGGGTTCTCCCCTAGGTGTCCTGTTTGCAAACTTCTACATGGGTACCATCGAGCAAAAAGTCTTATTCGACATGAACTTGAAACCGGCCATATACTGCAGGTATGTTGACGACATTTTTACACAGGTACCTGATGTCAGACATCTGCAGGAGCTGAAGGAGGCATTTGAGCAGAGTTCCGTGCTGCGTTTCACTTACGAGATGGAAAAGGATGGGAAGCTGCCCTTTCTAGATGTAACAGTCATGGAAAAGGGCGGAGGTTTCCACACTGCAGTCTACACTAAGGAAACAAACATAGGAATGTGCCTAAATGCCAACAGCGACTGCCCAGACAGGTACAAGAGGAGTGTTGTTAACGCATATGTCGACCGTGCTCTCAGCCACAGCTCAGAATGGAAGCAAGTCGACGAAGAACTCTGTAGGGTCAGGCAGGTCCTAGTCAATAACGGCTTCTCCAATGGTTTCGTCGAAGTCATCATAAGAAGGAAAGTGAAAAGCCATGCAACCTCTGAAGAGACAACTAACACAACACCTATACCCCCTATTAGACTATTTTACAGGAACTTCTTTTCCACAGCTCATAAAACGGAGGAAAGGGTCCTGAAAGATATTGTTAATAGAAACGTTATCCCTACAGACAAAAATCAGAGGATACAACTGACGATTTACTATAAAACCAGAAAAACGGCCAGCCTACTCATGAGAAACTCTCCAGACACAAAACAGAACGCATTAAAAGAGACTAACGTCGTCTATGCCTTCAAATGCCCACTTGGGGACTGTAAGCTCCAAAAAACCCAGTATATAGGCAAGACAACAACATCTCTTTCTAGGCGTTTAACGATGCATAAGCAACAGGGCTCCATTAAGGAACATATAATCTCTTCCCACAACCAAACCATCGCCAGAGAAATCCTAGTAAACAACACAGAAATCATCGATAGATACAGCGATAGCAGGCGGCTTGATGTTTGCGAGGCACTACACATCAAGAAGTCAACACCAGCAATCAACAGCCAATTATTGCACAACTATATTCTACCCACCTCAAGACTCCGCTCCAATATAGAAGCATCAAGAAATATGGACCAATAGGCTTTCTACAAACACTTCTATTCAATATCCATTGTTTCGTGTTCTGTCTTGTGTTGATGAAATTAATACCCTATTAATACCCTGGTTCTGTCTTGTGTTGATGAAATTAATACCCTATTAATACCACATTTTGTTCTGTCTTGTGTTAATGCCACATCACCCCTTCCACCTCACTCAAATGTAGATATAAAATCGGAGATACGTAAGTTCTATTCAGTTGTGTATTTGTGAACTAAAGTCTTTGAAAATGTAATAAGTTTTACGAAACGCGCCCGTGTCGCGTCAGACTAGAAATAAAAATGAATTTTGGAGAATTGATTTTTGATTTACCTCCAACAGTGAAGCGTAATGTACGAAAGATTGAGAAAATTCGTGTTAG